>NW_027362767.1:197415119-197527023 GCF_046119375.1 Phyllobates terribilis
GTCGTCCTTATCTTCCGGCAGCCATACAGATTGCAGAATTCCTGGAAGACCTCCGCTTCAAAGGCAGGTCCCTGGTCCGTCAGCACTTGGTCCGGGTACCCGTGTGGACGGCAAAAGTGCTGCTGGAAGGCTCTAGCTGCTGTTTGAGCCGTTAAGTCCTTGACGGGGACGACAACCAGAAACCGGGAGTAATGATCCACGATGGTTAACGCGTAGACGTAGCCACTTCTGCTTGGGGTCAGTTTTACATGATCCAAGGCTACCAGTTCCAACGGTTGCCGGGTGACGATGGACTGCAGGGGAGTCTTCTGGCTGGCGCGGTCCTTCCTTCTCAGGTTGCACGGGCCACAGTCTCTGCACCACTTCTCAATGGTTCCCCTCATGCCTACCCAGTGGAATCGCTCGCGCAGCAGGAACTCCAGCTTCTTCCACCCGAAGTGTCCAGCTCCGTCGTGGTATGCCTCCATCACCATGGCTGCGTCTCTTCGTGGCACCACTACTTGCCAGAGTAATTCATGCGTCCGGGAGTTAACCATTCTGCGGCACAACTTCCCTTTGTAAAGGAACAGTCGACTCTTCTCTGCCCATAGTTGTTTGGCTTCCTCCGGAGCGTCTGGTTCAAGGCGAGCCTCCGGCCGAGTCAGCATCTCCTTCACCAGTCGGACGGCAGGGTCGCTGTCTTGCGTTTCCGCCCAGTTGTAGTGAGGTAAGGGGTTCAACGTAGCAGCCTGCTTACTCCTTACCCGGTGGGAATACTGGATAGTCCCATGACGGTGGAACGCAGGGAGTTCAATTTCCTCCAGTCCCTCCGGATCTTCTCCTTCGTCCGGCAGGTTGGGCATCCTGGACAGGGCGTCCGCGTTAGTATTGGAGCGCCCTGCCCGGTATTTGATTATGAACTCGTAGTTGGACAGACGGGCCATCCACCTCTGCTCCAGGGCACCGAGTCTTGCCGTGTCCAGGTGTGTCAACGGGTTGTTATCCGTGTACACGGTGAACCGGGAAGAAGCAAGGTAATGCTTAAAGCGCTCAGTGACTGCCCATACCACGGCCAGGAACTCTAGCTTAAATGAGCTATAATTCTCGGGGTTCCTTTCGGTGGGTCGCAGTTTTCGGCTGGCGTAGGCGATTACTCGTTCTTTCCCCTGCTGGATCTGGGACAGTACGGCTCCTAGCCCGATGTTACTGGCGTCGGTGTAGAGGATGAAGGGCTGACTATAATCCGGGTACGCCAAGATTTCATCCCCCGTGAGGGCCATCTATAGCTGGCGGAAGGACTCTTCTTCTAGCTCTTCCCATTTGAAGGGCGGCTTCTGGTTCTTGGCCTTCCGGGACTGGCCTATCAGGAGGTCCTGCATAGGTGCTGCCTTTTTGGTGAAACCGGGAATAAACCTTCGGTAGTAGCCTACCAACCCGAGGAACTGCCGCACTTCTTTTACGCTGGAGGGGCTTGGCCATCCCTTAATTGCGGTGATCTTATCGGGGTCGGGAGCCACTCCATCAGCGCTCACCACGTGTCCCAGGTACTGCACCTTTGGTTTCAGGAGGTGACACTTGGAGGGTTTCACCTTTAGGCCGTAACTCGCCAGAGCTTCGAACACCTCCGCCAGGTGTTTCAGGTGGTCCTCATAAGTTTTGGAGTATACGATGACATCGTCCAGGTACAACAGGACCGTCTCGAAGTTTCTGTGGCCCAGACAGCACTCCATTAATCGTTGGAAGGTTCCTGGGGCGTTGCAGAGTCCGAACGGCATGCAGGTGAACTCGCTAAGTCCCATTGGGGTGGTGAATGCGGTCTTCTCCCGGTCCGCCTCTGCTACAGGAACCTGCCAGTACCCGCTAGTGAGATCCAAGGTAGAGAAGAAGTTAGCAGACCTTAAAGCAGCCAATGACTCCTCTATCCTTGGTAAGGGGTACGCATCCTTGTGTGTGATACGGTTGATTTTCCGGTAATCTACACACATCCTCATGGTGTTGTCTTTCTTTTTGACTAAAACTAGCGGGGCTGCCCAGGGGCTACAACTATCCCGGATTACCCCAGCCTCCTTCATGTCTCTAAGCATCCCCTTGGCGTGTTGGTAATGTGCAGGGGGTACGGGTCGATACCTCTCTTTTATGGGAGGATGATCTCCCGTGGGGATGCGGTGTTCTACCCCCTTGACTCGCCCGAAGTCTAACGGGTGTTTACTAAACACTCTCTCATACTCTTGAACCACCCGGTAGACTCCCTGTTTCTGGTGGGAGGGAGTGGAGTCAGTTCCCAAGTGTAGTTGCTGACACCAATCCTCCATTACTTTCTTAGAGCCGTTACCTTCCTCCGGGTGAGATGGAGGCAAGGGTTCCACAGACTGTATAGAGTTTTGGTTGATGGTATATAATTTTGCTAGCGTGGCATACCGGGGCAGGTACACTTCCCTCTCCCCGATATTGATTATGCGAACGGGCACCCTCCCATGGCGTACATTGACCACCCCCCGTGCTGTCAAAATGGTGGGCCTACTGTCTGAGTAAACTGGTTCTACCATTGCCTGGTAATCTCTACCTCTCAGACCAATAGCTGCCCGGCACCAAATCATCATTTCACTTTTTGGGGGCATGGCAATAGGGAAAGGGTCACACATTCTTACGCTACCAATCTCACCGCCGGAGAGTTCCACCTGTTGCCGTCGCATCAGTGCCCGGATCTCTTTCTGGAGCACTCGCTGCTCGCCGGAGCTGGCGTTCTTGGCAACCTGCTGTAGAAGGAAAATCACCTCTGCAAGACAATTTTCAATTACATTAGTTCCTAGAGTTATTTTTGGGTGGCTCTCATGTTTGTCAATGTCTACAATGATCAGTCCCTGTGCTGCCAGTTCGACTCTACCGATTTTGATGGTCACCTCTTTAAATCCGATCTGTGGCACGGGCTGGCCATTGCTGGCGATGATACTCAAGTCGTCGTCAGGGTAGCGGGTAATATCCGAGTCATTCCAGTACTGCTTAAAGAGCACGTACGGGATGGTGGTGACCTGTGACCCGGTGTCCAGTAGGGCACTCATGGGAATGCCATCCAGTACCACAGGCAAGACTGGACGTCCTCCCACATATCTGTCGCGCCAGTTCGATGGGCCTGGTGATCTTTTTCCTGGGGGTTGGCCCTCTACCCCAGGTTGTGCCCGTTTAAAGAACAGTACCTTTCCATATGTCCGGGTTGATTGCAGCGGCGGCAGATGGGTCGTCCGTCCTCGCTGTATCGGTCACTGGGTCTTCCTCTGGCCGGTGGGGTCCTCCTTGGTCGACGCCACGGGATGTCCTCCGGTCCGGATGCCAGCTGGATCTTCCCTGGGGTGGAAACCTGTAGAGACTGCACAGTTCGGGTTAGCGCAGCAACGCTCTTAGCTAGCTCTTGGACCTGATGGCGTAGGTCTGGAGCCGGGTCATTGTCCAAAGCCTGCGCATCAGCTCCCACAGGCCCTGCCGACAAGGGCGCCGCCTCCTGGTGGTAAGTGATAGCTGGGCGCCTGTGGGTCACAACGCCACCCGGTGCCGGTTCTCGGAGCACCCGGATGGCTCTGTCCTTGAACTGTGCAAAGTCTAGATGGGGATCCTGTAAGGCCATTGCCCGCAACTGGGTTCGGTGGGCATTGCAATATAAACCCTCTATAAATTGTTCAGTCAACAGCCTGTCCTCGTTTCCCACCCCATCAGGGTCGGTCTGCTTTATGGCCCTCAGGGCCTCTTGTAGGTTTAGTGCATAGTCCCTTATACTCTCATGCGCTCGCTGCTTGCACCCGTAGAATCTAAGCTTAATCTCGGCTGAGGTGCGGGTATCAAAGGTGTCCTTCAGCCGGGTTAGTATCCCTGCGACAGTCTTCCTCCCAGGTGGCCAGGATTTTACTTCCCTTTTGGCTGCCCCAGTTAGTTGGGCCACCAGGATGCTCACTTTTTGCTCTTCTGTGAGGGGGTACACCTGGAAGAGGCTATCCAGCTTTTCTCTAATGTCATGCAGGGTATGTGACTCCCCTGAGTACTGGGGTAGCCAAGCTGCTCCCGGGATATAGGGCATGGTGAAGGGCATAACTGCAGCAGCGGTGGCGCTGGCGGGGGTTGAGGCAGTGAAGCTCTCCTCCGTATCCGACATCTTCCTCCCCCCTAGTGGACCGTGGCCTACCTTGCGATGATCCTGTTCCGTAGGCCGCGGCTCCGCAGTGGATCGTCAGGGTTGAGGACCTTCCGTCGCGCTCCGGTGACGTCGGCGTCTGCTGGGCTCCTTCCAGGACCTTACGCAACGTCCGGACGTGAGGCGGGGCTTCAGTTCTCGCGCGCTTTCGGAGTCCACGCCCCTCTTCTTCCCGCGCGGCGTCCTCAAGATGGCGTCCAATGGCGGGAAAACTCCACGGATGGCGGGAAGAAGGTCGAAGATGGCGCCGGATGGCGGGAAAACTTCGCGGATGGCGGGAAGAAGGTAGAAGATGGCGCCGGATGGCGGGAAACCTCCACGGATAGCGGGAATCTTCACCACTGGTAAGTTTGAACAGTCTTTGCTTTTCAGGCACGCAGTACCCGGTGGTTGCGGGCACGAGATCCTGCCGACTACGCCAAAGTTGACGCGCCCCTGGGCCTGTGTCGCGCTGCGATGCGCACGCGGGAGCTTACCCGGAGCCGGATCTCTTGAGGGTTGTAGTCTCGTGGCGGCGACCCGGTCCGTGCCCAGGGAGTCAAACTGAGCGGCGATGTACTAGCAGTAGATGGTTGGTGACTACGCCACCCGTTGAATGCAGCTATGGAGCTGCCGCTGCAGGGCAGACCGCTTAGGCCGGTGGAAGGATGGTGCAGCGTGGATGGTATAACCCCCAACGGGAGGGGTATGGCCTCAGGGCAGCCGACGTGGATGATGGGGGTAGCAGGAACCACTCAGAGACGGTGCGGTGTAGTTCAGGGTCTTTACTGGTGACAAAGAAAGACCCTCCCGGAGTACTTGCTAGTGATAGGGGCCTGGTCAGTCCTTGAGCAGATGGGATTTCCCCTGGCCAGGCGGAGTTGTAGGCCTTCCCAACTAACTGTACTCTTCTGGCTACCTTGCTAGAGGCGGGAATAAGTAGCCCACGTCCCTGAGTGTACCGTGTGGTGCTCACCCGTATGGCCGGTGACTCGGGGCCTTCTAATGGCTTCCGCTCCACGATGGCGGTGCTGGTCCCACGCGTGTGACCGTGCCTTCGGGCTTCTGGGCCAGAGGACCTGAAATCCTCTGCCGGACGGTTTCTGCTGCTGGGTAGAAGTTAGTCCCCACAGCCTCGGACTCCGGGTCCGGTTAGAAATCTTCTCAGTCAGGGCGAGCTCTGCAGCTGCCAGCCCCTGACTCGTTGTAACACTGCTCCCCACAGAGCTCCTGATGTTTCTTGCTATGCTGCTTCTCTTCTCTACTCTTGTTCTGTCTTCTTTCTCACTTACCCTGCCTCAGCCCCGGGTTTATATAGGGGAAGTCCTTCCCCTCCCAAGACTGGGCAGGAGGTGTGGCATGCACAGGATCCCTGACCAAAGGACCTCCCACCTGCTCTCAGACGTAATATCTCTATCACTGTGGCAACCAGACCCCTGGGGTGTCACATATGTATATATACACATGCACACATATATATATATATACATGCATATATATATATATATGTATATATATATACACATATATATATGTGTGTATATATATACACACATATATATGTATATATATACTGTATATGTGTGTATATATATATATGTGTATATATATATATATATATGTGTGTATATATATATATATATATATATACATACATACACACACACATATACACACACACACATACATACATATGAGTCCGCAGCAGTTAGCTTAGCCTTTACAGCCCATTCTACAGGTGGGACCCCAAAAAAAAAAAAAATAGGGTCCCCCTATAAATTGGAGCCAGCAAAGGCTAGGCGGACAGCTGCGACCTGATATTAATAGCCTAGAAAGGGGCCATGGTTATAGGCCCCCTCCCAGGCTATAATATCAGCCCTCAGCCGCCCCAGATTTGGCACATCCTATTTGTGCGCCAAATCTGGCGCTTAGCCTCGCTCTTCCACGCTGCCCTGGTGCGGTGGCAGGGGGTAATAGTGGTGGGGTTCATGTCAGCGCCAGCTGACATGAAGCCCAGGTTAGTAATGATGGGCGTCTATAAGACACCCCCATTACTAACCTACAAAGTGTTAAAAAGAAAACACAAACACCCAGAAAAAAAAATGTATTTGAAATAAAACACAAATGTATTTAATTCTTAGTTAACTTAAAAAAAATAGTTACCTGTCCACGTTCCTGCGCTGATCTCCCATGCACAGCTGTCACATCTGGAGATGGTGACAGCTGTGCATGGCTGCTGTAAGCTCACGCTGCCGGGAACACGTCCGCTCCCGGCAGCGGGAGCCCCTGACTGAGGTCACCGGAGTGCATTCAGTCAGTGCTGCTCCGGTGACCTCCTTTACGGCCCTACTGTACCGTGGGAATTTCTCACGGTACAACAGGGCCATAAAGCAGCTAACCGGAGCAGCGCTGCCTGAACTCCGGCGAACTCTTACGGCCCCGTCATTCTGGCGGCGGCAGCGGTTCAGAGCAGTCACATTCTATGTGGCTGATCTAAACTGGAGATCATCGTGGGACACTCGTGGACTACTACGGAGGGGTAAGGATAAGGTTGTGGTTTATTATTTTATATTTTATTACAGGAGATCGATGGCTTCGGGGAATTAGGTGTCTAGGTGAGTATAGGTGTATTTTTTTATTTTTTACTTTATTTTAGGTGGCTATCGGCGGGGACAGGTAATGTATGAACTAATTTTTTTCTAGCTAACCATTAGCCACCAATATTTTTAAAATTTATTGGGGAAATAATGGGGACTGTAAATTAATTTAAAAAAAAAAAGGTTGTCAAAAAAATTTATAAATCGGGGCATACAAAAAACGTATATGTATGTATGTATGTATATGTAAAAATATTATTATATGGGGGCCGACACAGTAGGGCAATTTAAACAGCAGGATCAGGCTGATGGGAACTACTGCTCCCATCGAGCTGATCCTGCTAGCACGAGTGTACGGGGGACAGACATAGGCCGATGGGAGTAGTAGTGTCACATCGGCCTATGTCTGCCTGCACGCAGACACACGGCACACAAACGGCACACACCTACCACACTAATCATGAGCGGGACATTCAGGTCCATCCCCTTGTACCATCCCAGGGGCTAAGCCATGATCCAGGAAGATGGGAATGGTCTGGGATTCTCGTCTTCCTGGATTATGGGATGCTCATGGGATGGCAGGAACGCCCCCACATGAGGTCACTTCCCTTTTGCTGCGGTCTTGTGATTCAAAATCGCAGCAAATGCGCTTCAATTCCGCAAGTAGTTTGACATAATTGCGGATTTGAAGCGGCTCAATGCAAGTCAATGGCGGCGAAAACGCCGCGTTTACGCAAAATTAATTGACATACTGCGGATTTTTGAGCGCAGCGTTTACGCTGCGGAAAAATCCGCATCATGGACACAGCACATGCGGATTTCATTTGGGGAACATTGCTGCCCTTCTACCATAAGTTTTTAATGCGTTTCCGCGGCGTTTACGCAGCTGCAAAACCGCCGCGGAAACGCATAAAAAACGCATCGTGTGAACTCAGCCTTACTCAAGGTTCCTAAGAACACAGTGGCCTCCATAATCCTTAAATGGAAGAAGTTTGGGACCACCAGAAGTCTTCCTAGACCTGGCCGTCCAGCCAAACTGAGCAATCGTGGGAGAAGAGCCTTGGTGAGAGAGGTAAAGAAGAACTCCAAGATCACTGTGGCTGAGCTCCAGAGATGCAGTAGGGAGATGGGAGAAAGTTCAGCAAAGTCAACTATCACTGAAGCACTCCACTAGTCGGGCCTTTATGGCAGAGTAACCCGACGGAAGCCTCTGCTCAGTGCAAGACATATCAAAGCCCGCATAGAGTTTGCTCAAAAACACATGAAGGACTCCCAGACTATGAGAAATAAGATTCTCTGGTCTGATGATGCGAAGATACAACTTTTTGGTGATAATTATAAGTGGTATGTGTGGAGAAAACCAGGCTCTGCTCATCACCTGCCCAATACAATCGCAACAGTGAAACATGGTGGTGGCAGCTTCATGGTATGGCAGTGTTTTTCAGCTGCAGGGACAGGACGACTGGTTGCAATTGAAGGAAACATGAATGCGGCCAAGTACAGAGATATCCTGGATGAAAAACTCTTCCAGAGTGCTCTGGACCTCAGACTTGGCCAGAGGTTCACCTTCCAACAAGACAACGACCCTAAGCACACAGCTAAAATAACAAAGGAGTGGCTTCAGAACAACTCTGTGACCATCCTTGACTGGCCCAGCCAGAGCCCTGACCTAAACCCAATTGAGCATCTCTGGAGAGACCTGAAAATGGCTCTCCACCAACGTTCACCATCCAACCTGACGGAACTGGAGAGGATCTGCAAGGAAGAATGGCAGAGGATCCCCAAATACAGGTGTGAAAAACTTGTTGCATCATTCCCATGAAGACTCATGGCTGTACTAGCTCAAAAGGGTGGTTCTACTCAATACTAGTGTTGAGCCACCCCCGTAGTGTTCGAGTTCGGTTCGGTTCGTCGAACACCCGTGTGTTCGCCGAACTGTTCGTCGAACTGTTCGTCGAACACCTTCGAACACCGTTAAAACCAATGGCAGGCAAACAAAAACACATAGAAACACATAGAAAACACCTTCAAAGGTGTCCAAAAGCTGACAAACTGCTCAGAAGACACAACTAACACATGGAAAAGTGACAAGTACATATAGTCATGCGAAAAGAAAAGAGGTGGAGGAGTAAAAGGAGGGGGAGACACAGATATAGGCATGTCATGCCCTTCTAAAATCCAAAAAGTGAGAAGCCGACACGTTCAGTCCGCTCCTGCCCGTGCCACCTCCGTGTCGCCGGGTTTGTGCCAGAGCCGCGGTGAACCCTGACGGCCAGCCCCCCTCTCCCAATAATGGTGCCTGTCTGCTGGTGGGTCGAGCGAGCCCCCCTGTGTTGGAGGCAGCTCTAAGCTTTTTAATTTAAATTGTCTCTCTAATTTGAATAAATACACTTTAAATCCATTTACAAGGATCTATTGGAGGGCAAGTCTCATGCCAGCAGCCGCGTAATTCCAGCTCCAGTAGCGTCCACTAAAGCTGCTGCAGTTAAAAAGCTTTTATAAGGATCGAGCTTGGCTGTCCACCGCAAGGCATCCTACTGCCAGTCCGAGCCCCTATGCCTTGGGGTGCCTCCTGATGCTCTTCACTGAGTATCCCGTGGTCCCGAAGCATTTCCTTTGAAAAAATGAAGTGTCCAAACTACAGGTGGTGTAGCTTGCTTAACAGCCGGGATAATCCGCTGACTAGCAGACACTGCTACTAGGCACAAAGTATTTCTTGGGCTAGATGCAGTTAAAAATTTGTAATTAGATACTCTCGTTGGATGCTGAGAAAGCATTCCATAGAGTCTCCTGGCACGCCATATATGATTCTCTTAAAAAGCTTGGGGTAGGGGTCTAGGGAACCCTTTAATAGCCAAAATCACGGCCCTGTATCGCAATACGTCACCTAGGCTGAAGATAAATGGAACTGTAGCACCCTGAGGGCTCGGTTGCTACAGAGGTATTGCACCTCACCCAGAGGTGTGATATCTCACTCTCAGGTAAGGATGTAGTGTGGATCAGGACCCGACACCTGCATGCATTACACCACATTACCGTGGGGCAGGGCGACCAATATGCCCCTGAGATGGGCACGACAGTCCCTGTCCCTGGCTGGAGTGGGGGGAGGGAACACTGAGGAAGGGGAACCCTGTAGTGCAGGAGCAGGGAGGAAGCAGTTCCTGGGTGCATTGAGAAGGGAGTATAAAAGGTGGGCACCATCTTAGTTCAGTGCAGAGAAGTCTGAGCAGAAGTGGCAGGGAGCAGGGGCTCTGCATGAGCTCTGCTCCGGAGGCGGGCCTAGTAACAGAGGCCCAGGCCTGGAAGAGGGAGAAGGAAGGAAGAGGAGCGGAGAAGGCTCCAGGAACGAGGAACGAAGGGATCTCAGGGGTGCGGACGGGCGAGTCGCCACCGCACGCCCGAATCCACCTGCGTGGAGGGGTCAGGCCAAAGGGGGAGACCGGTCCCCGAAACTAGTGGAGGCAGGAAACGACCCTCAGCTAGAAACAGGAGGCTGTGACATTTTATGTGGCGCAGCCCCTCGCTACACCCGCTAGGAAGGCACCACATAGGGTCAGGGAAACTGGCGCCAAGTTTACCAAGAGGAGGCCCGAGGCAGCCGGACAGAAGGGTTGGTAAGAAAGGCCAGACAAAGGACACACAAAGGGGGTCCTGTGAAGCACTCCAAAGTTATCTGGGAGTTGTCTGAGCCCCTCACCTGGTGAGCACAGTACGACGTGGGCAGCCGTTACCTGCAGACGTGGTCTGGATAATAAGAACTGTGAGTAAAGGCCCTGGACTGCATCACTGACTCCGTGTCATTACTGCTGCTGCCCTGCACCATCACCCCCATCCTCAGCATACACTGCCCTGAGGCTATACTCCTCCCGTGGGGAGTTATGCTACGCTCTGCTGCACCCACAACACCAGCCTCAGCGGTCTGCCCTGGAGCGGCGGTTCACTCTGACCGCAATCAACGGGTGGCGTAGTCGGACATTTAAACATCAAAACCACATAAATAGTTCCGCCACTGGTTTGACCGCCCTGAGCCACGGAACCGGGTTGCCGCCACGGAGACTACAACCACCAGCATCCACCAAAAAGGGTCCGGCTCCGGGTGTCCCAAGGCCCAGGGGGCGCGTCAGAACATTTTCATCACCTTTCACAATCACCAATGGGACAAGGCAGGGATGTTCTCTGTCCCCTCTCTTATACATCCTAGTGACGGAGCACCTGCTCTCATCAATTCGCCATAACCCCAATATTAGGTGGATTGAGGTGGGAGGCACCGAGTACAAGTGCTCTCTATTTGCTGATGATGTCCTAGTATATATCACTCAATCACATATATCCATCCATGCTGTTATGGCTGAAATAGATCACTTTGTTACATGGTCAAATTTTAAAATCAATGCAGCGAAGTCTGAGGCCCTCGATGTCTCCCTCCCCAAATCCATATAGGATTCCATCCAGTCCAACTTTCCCTTTGCCTGGCCCTCACAGGGTATCAAATACTTAGGAATTCCTATTCATAGAGACCTCTCCCATCTATGTTATCTTAATTTTGGGCCCTTTATTGAACAACTCCATACAGACCACGGTTGGCAAGTTAGAACTGTAAGATTCACTACGTGAACCACTGGTGTTTTGTGGAAAAGCACATGTACACTGTGTTCCAAATTATTATGCAAAAAGTGTTTAGGAGTGATAAGGGAAGAATTTGTTTGTTTGTCAGTTAAACTCATTGATGGTGATGTGTGTCAGGGCTCTTTATATCACTGTAAGCAATTGCAGACACCTGTGCTAATTAGTTTGGCAGGTGTGTCCAATGAAAGGCAAGACTACTTAAGAAGGCTGTCTCACATTATTAAGCAGCCTACATTTTCTGCCAAAATGGGAAAGAAAAAGGATGTGTCGGCTGCTGAGAAGCAACAAATTGTGGAGTGTTTAGGTCAAGGCATGACTACAATCAACATTGTGCGATGATCAGGATGAAGTGTCTTGGCAATCAAGAAGTATGTAGCTGATTCACAGTACACACGTGTGCGTGCTGATAAGGGCAAATTGAGGACTCTTTCCTACAGGCAATTACGTCAGGTTGAAAGAGCAGCGGCAAAAAAGACTTGTCATAGCAGCAGACAAGTTTTTGAAGCTGCTTGTGCCTCCAACGTCCCCCGAACAACAAGATGCAGGGTCCTTCAGAGGTTTGCAGCTGTGCATACGCCATCCTGTCGACCTCCTCTATCCACTTCACACAAGCAGAAACGGCTCCAGTGGGCCAAACATTACATGAAGACTGATTTCAAAACTGTTTTGTTCACGGATGAGTGCCGTGCAGCGCTCGATGGTCCAGATGGATGGAGTGGAGGATGGCTGGTTGATGGACACCTCATGCAAACACGGCTACAGCGCCAACAAGGAGGAGGTGGAGTAATGTTTTGGGCTGGAATCATGGGGAGAGAGATTGTCGGCCCCTTTAGGATCCCTGAAGGCGCTAAAGATGAACTCCATAATGTATGTGGATTTTCTCAAACAGCACTTCCTGCCATCGTTCAAGAAGAAGAACCGTGTATTTCACAGCAAGATCATTTTTCTGCATGATAATGCACCATCTCATGCTGCACATAAAACATCTGCATCTCTGGCTGATATGGGCATAAAAGAGGACAAACTTATGGTGTGACCCCCATGCTCCCCTGACCTCTACCCCATTCAGAACCTTTGGAGCATCATTAAAAGGAGTGTCTATGATGGCGGGAGGCAGTTCACATCTAAGCAACAGCTCTGGGAGGGTATTCTGTCCTCATGCAAAACAATTGAAGCAGAAACCATCCAAAACCTGACAAATTCAATGGACGAGAGAGTTCAGAAGCTCCTTTCGAACAAGGGGTCCTATGTGAAAATGTAACATCACCTAGAATAAAGTTTTGAGTTGAAAACTGTTTGATTTCAGTTTCTAACAACCTGCTAATGCTTATAATTTCAAAAATGACCATTTTTTTGGTCTTTATTAAAATGAAAAGGTTGATCGAAAAGTTTGGGGGATCTAAGAGTGTGGCAACCCAGTAGTCATGATTACTTCGAATTCTGACAATATGAGGGTCATACTGCAGGTAGTGCAGCAAGAAGGCACTTATGTGTCTTGCGCATCTCGGAGCCCCAAAATTATTTTCCGGGCTAGATGCAGCTAAAAATTATTATTAATTTTAAATCTGGTGAAGCTTTAGTATAGATGGCCTAATAGGATCAGTGCTGCACACTGCTACAAAGCCCAAATTATTTTCCAGTCAAGATACAGATAAACATGATTAGTAATTTTAAATCTGGTGGAGCTTATTATAGATGGCCTATTAGAATCAGTGCTGCACACTGCTACAAAGCCCAAATTATTTTCCAGCCAAGATACAGATAAACATGATTAGTAATTTGAAAGCTTAAAACGGTTGGTAGGGTGATTTTAACCAATCATCAAGCTTTTACTCTCCCCAGGATGACACGGGTAGAAAAGTCGTTTCGGATCCATGATTTGTTCATCTTTATGAACGTGAGTCTGTCTACATTATCAGTGGAGAGCCGCGTGCGCTTATCTGTCAGCACACCACCAGCAGCGCTGAACACACGTTCAGACAGAACGCTGGCTGCGGGGCATGACAAGATCTCCAAGGCGTAAGTGGCTAGCTCCGGCCATTTATCCAGATTGGAAGCCCAAAAAGAGCAAGGGTCCAGTGACACAGTCGTGGCTTCAATGTTTACTTGGAGATACTCCTGTACCATCGTCTCTAGGCGTTGACTATGTGTCAGACTTCTTGTCTCCTGTGGCCTTGCAAAGGATGGGCTAAAAAAGTGGTGAAATGATTCCGCAAAATTGATGTTACCAGCAGATACTGTGGTTCTGTTACGGTTTGAGTGCTGAACACTTGACGGTCCCACAGTTGGCAAGTTGGAACTGTGAGATTCACTACGTGCACCACTGGTATTTTGTGGAAAAGCACATGTAAGATTCTGCAACAGTCTCTGCTGATACTCCTGCATGCGTGCATCCCTTTCTATGGCAGGAATAATTTCTGCAAATTTACTTTTGTACCGGGGATCTAACAGTGTGGCAACCCAGTAGTCAGGATTATTTCTAATTCTCACAATTCGAGGGTCATGTTGCAGGTAGTGCAGCAAGAAGGCACTCATGTGTGTTGCGCATCCAGGAGCACCAAGTCCCTGTTGTGTTGGTGGCGAGGTAACAATCATGCTTCCTTCCTCTGTCCTCTCCCTCCAACCTCGCACAACAGAAATGTGATCAAGGTCTCCCTCATCTGATGAGTCTTCCATCAGTTCGTCCTCCACTTCTTCCTGGGCTCCTGCACCTTCCTCACTAGTTTGGCTGCTACCATGCGCCCTGGTAAAACCATCTCCCCCACCCTCACATGCCTGCCGCCTTGGTGCTGCCGACCGTCTGGACCTTGCAGATGTTAGCCCTTCCGCATACAACTCCTCCTCCTCTACTTCCTCCACCTCCTCTTGTGCCACCACCTGACTCCGAATTCTGTTTAACATGTGCTCCAGCATGTAAATCACCGGAATAGTCATGCTGATAATGGCATCGTCAGCACTAAACATCTTCGTCGCCATTTCAAAACTGTGCAGAAGGGTGCATAGGTCCCTGATCTGAGACCACTCCTCCAGCGTGATTTGCCCCACCTCTGGATCTCGTTGGCCCAGGCTATACGTCAGAACGTATTGCACCAGGGCTTGTCGGTGCTGCCACAGTCGCTGCAACATGTGCAGAGTTGAATTCCACCGGGTAGGCACATCGCATTTTAGCCGGTGAAGTGGCAGGCCCAACGACTTCTGTAGAGATGTAAGTCGCTGAGCTGCGGGATGCGAACGGCGAAAGTGAGCACACAGCGACCGTGCCCTCTGCAGAAGGCCATCTAGTCTGGGATAGTGGGCTAAAAATTGCTGGACAACCAGGTTCAACACGTGAGCCATACAAGGCACGTGTGTGACATTGCCCCGGCGAAGGGCCGCACCCAGGTTTGCAGCATTGTCGCACACGGCCTTCCCTAGTTTCAGGTCCAGTGGAGACAACCATTCATGAAATTGGTTCTCCAGAGCTGACCACAACTCCTCAGCTGTGTGACTCACATTTCCCAGACATTTCAATGTAAAAACCGCCTGATGACGTTGAGCCCTACTGCCAGCATAGTAAGGAGGTGTGCAGGATCCCTTCTGCGCAGTTAGAAAGCTTGTGGCATGACCAGACAGGCTTTGGGTGCAGGTGGAAGACCAAGAGGAGGTTGAGGAGGCAGAAGCAGTGGAGGAACTTTGACATAAAGAGGATTGACGCACAACTCGTGGGGACGGCAAGACTTGGACAGCAGCCCCTTGTCCTGCTGTCACCATAGTTACCCAGTGCCCAGTCAGCGACATGTAACGCCCCTGTCCATGCCTACTCGTCCAAGTGTCTGTGGTGAAATGCACCCTGTCACACACAGAGTTTCTCAAAGAAGCGGTGATGTTGTGTGCGACATGCTGGTGGAGTGCAGGCACACCTTTCTTTGAGAAGTAGTGCCGACTGGGCATCTGGTACTGGGGCACTGCGACGGACATAAGGTCTCGAAAATCCTCTGTGTCCACCAGGCGGAAAGGCAGCATTTCTGTAGCCAAGAACTTGCAGATGGTGAAATTCAACCTCTTAGCTTTCTCATGGCTAGGAGGAAATGGTCTTTTACTTGTCCACATCTGAGGGACCGAGGGCTGGCTATTGTGCTTAGACGGGGTTGATAAGGGTGTCCCCGGCAAACTGCCGGTCTGTGAGGAAAATGCAGGTGGACATGTTAGGTTGCCTTGATCCAAAGGTGGTGCTATCGATGTCGGACAGCGCTCAACACCAGCTGGTGTTACCACCTCCAAAGAAAATGATGACCTGCCAATCACGCTGGCTGTTGCGGGTAAAGAGGTGGCAGGTCTGCGCCCCAAAACAGGTGTGACTGCTGTCCCCCCAGTCACAGAGGATGAAGAGGCCGCGGATGCACAAGATATGGCAGACAGTGGGTGGCCCGGCCGGCTAGGCCGCATTGTAGCACACTGAGCTTCCCACTGCAACTTATGCTTCATGTCCATGTGCCGGTTCATGCATGAAGTACTCAAACTATGTATTTTTTGGCCTCTACTTAGCTTTTGCTGACAAATGTTACAGATAACACGAGTTGGGTCATCTTTATCGATCTGAAAAAATGCCCAGGCTATGCAAGGCTTAGCACCCATGCGACCTGAAGAGCCACCACGACTTGTGGTGAGAGGCAGAGTTGTGTTTGAGGATGCAGTTGTTGACGTGCTTCCAGTACTACGTCTCTGTCCAGGAAGGCGCAACCTGACCTCGTCGTCACTAGCATCTTCCTCCACCTCCTCTGCTGACCTCATCTCTTGGCTGACTGTGGGTTGACAGTAAGTGGGATCTCCAACCTCATCATCATCACCCTGTGCGTTATCACACCCGTCGTCCTCAGAGCCAACCTGTTCCTGCCCTGACAAAAAACTAAAGTTGTCGCTCCAATCAGGTATTTGAGTCTTATCATCGTCTTCCTCATTGTCTCCACCAACAGGAGTTACAGTTTGGGAATGAGGGTCTACATTATGGTCAGAACCTTCTGCGTCTGGTCCTGGATCCGACTCATAAAGATTCTGGGCATCAGTGTAGATCATTTCCTCGTCTGGATTCACAGAAGCGCTGGAGTCGACCTCTGATTCCCAGGCTATAGTATGAGTAAACAGCTCTGCAGACTCAACCATCTGTTCTACCTCATACTCAGACGGGCAGCTGGAGATTTGGGAGCAGTGAGGAAGCAAGTGCGATTGGGGTGACACCTTTGAGGACTGGAGTATTTGTGATGTTGAAGTTGATGTGGAGGAGAGCCCACTTAAAGGAGCACTTGATATCCGTTGAAGCACCTGCTGTTTTTGTGCCTCATCTGGAATTTGTAGCGATTGGCGTGGCCGTAAGAAAGGGATCTTATCACATTGTCCGCTAAAAGAAGTAGACATTTTAGTTTGGCTGGAAGATGGTCTTTCTTCTGCAGATGTTACTGTTGCTTTAACACCTACCCCACGGACACAACCTTTTTTCCCCTTCTCAACACGCCTATTCCCCCTTTCCACCAGCAGCAGGCCTTTTTCCACTCATTTTGGTGGTTAACTAATTAACAACTCTGGAGTTGTTTGCACAAAAAAACAATGGATGGGAATCGAGCAGAGCTGAGTGGCCAAACTGTGGTATTAGGCCAAAACTATTGGCTGGGTTAGATGCAGCAAAAAATTATATTCAATTTGCAACCTGATGGAGGGCAGTATAGATGGACTAATAGAGAAAGTCCCACACACTGCTAGAAGGCCAAATATTTTTTCAGAGCTAGATGCAGAAAAAAATATATTCAGTTTGCAACCTGATGGAGGTCTGTATAGATGGATTAATAGAACAAGTCCCACACACAGCTAGAAGCCCAATATTTTTTCAGAGGTAGATGCAGAAAAAAATATATTCAGTTTGCAACCTGATGGAGGTCAGTATAGATGGACTAATACAACAAGTCCCACACACAGCTAGAAGCCCAATATTTTTTCAGAGGTAGATGCAGAAAAAAATATATTCAGTTTGCAACCTGATGGAGGTCTGTATAGATGGACTAATACAACAAGTCCCACACACAGCTAGAAGCCCAATATTTTTTCAGAGGTAGATGCAGAAAAAAATATATTCAGTTTGCAACCTGATGGAGGTCAGTATAGATGGACTAATACAACAAGTCCCACACACAGCTAGAAGCCCAATATTTTTTCAGAGGTAGATGCAGAAAAAAATATATTCAGTTTGCAACCTGATGGAGGTCTGTATAGATGGATTAATAGAATGATGCTATGCCCAAAAGATTTTACTTCACTAGGTGCAGTAAAAAAATTGGTATTCTATACACAGGTGGTATATCTTGCAACACAGATAGGCTACTCCACTGACTAACACACTCTGCAATAGGCCAAAAAGGATTAGCTTTGCTAGATTCAGCCAAATGCTGTGAAAAAAACTTGCACAGCACTGGCACAGACCTGCCTGGCAAAAACTGATAGGAACTGATGTAACCTAGTCCTGAAAAGGACTCCAATTACAATTAGTCTTTACTCCCATAATCTATCTATTTAAGAGCACAGACCTGCCTGATAAAAGTCGTAGGAAATGCTGTAACCTAGTCCTTAAAAGGACTGCAATCACAACTATTCCCTACTCCCAAGCTATCTGTAGATTTGTGCGAAAATTGGCTTGAAATTAACAAGGTATAGCGCACACAGCAACAGCGGTGCCGTCTAACACGCAGCTGCAGCAGTGAGAAAATGGTGGCGACGGGGAAAATGGCTTGGTCTTATAGGGCAAGGACATGTGACATACACTGCCAATCACACATGCCCTTGCTTGTGTGAAAAAAAGCACTTCGCTCCGTGTGTGCGCTGCTGATAGGCTGACAGATTGCACCTCCCCACTGTAAATGCGGGAAAGAGGAAAAAAAATGGAGATCTTCATTGTTCCTGCAGAGATCCATCCCCTGCCCCTCCCCCCACCCCGCTGTACACTCAAACTGCGTATTAACATTAATTTTCATCATTACTGAGAAAAAATCCAGTTATGATTTTGGTGCACGAACAGTTATCGAACATAACCTCGAACAGCCGAATTTTTCTCAAATTGTTCGTGTTCGCCGAACGGCTCGAACACCGCCCAAAACAGCTCGAATTTGAGATTGGCGAACAGTTCGAGTAGAACAACGCTCATCTCTACTCAATACTGAGCAAAGAGTCTGAAAACTTATGACCATGTGATATTTCAGTTTTTCTCTTTTAATAAATTTGCAAAAATTTCTATATTTCTGTTTTTTTCAGTCAAGATGGGGAGCAGAGTGTACTTTAATGAGAAAAAAAATGAACTTTTTAGAATTTACCAAATAGCTGTAATGAAACAAAGAGTGAAAAATGGGAGTGGGTTGTAGGGAATATTCATGAACTTTAATAGCAGGCACACAGACCGCAGAGCGACAGCAAGAGCTGTGCTGCAGGCACAGTGTGCCGGCTATTAAGGAAAATGAATATTCATTGCTCTCCATGCCCATGGGTGTGGGGAGCAGGGGATATTCATTTTCTTTAGTAGCGGGCACAACATAGGTATGTGACTCGCCCCCTGGGCCATGGGGCACTCGGATCCGGGCAATACGGAACGATGGGGGTAGTAGTGGCAACCCGGTTCCGTGGCTCAGGGTGGTCAGGCCAGTGGTAGTCCGTTATGTGCTATTGATAATGTCCGACTACGCCACCCGTGGATTTGCGGTCATTAGGTACCGCCGCTGCAAGGCAGACCGCTGGGGCTGATGAGGTGTGCAGCTGGGATGGTGTGACTCCCCACGGGAAGAGTGCGGCCCCAGGGCAGTGTAGTGGATGGTGGGAGTGATGGTGGTGAGAGTCCCAGTACTGGTAGTGCTGGAGGCGCGATGGAGCACACAGACAATAGGTTGCAGTCCAGGGTCTTTACTGAAACAGGTAAACTGACCCATAAACAGTCCCAGCTAGGAGGGGACCTGGATGTCTGAGAGCAACGGGGAAATTGGCCCTGGTCAGGGTGAGGGTGTAGGCCTACCGTGCTTTCTGCGCTCCTTCTGGCTATCTCCTCGTTATAGGGTAACAGCCCACATTTCCAAGCTTTCCGTGTATTCTCGCCTGTATGGCCTGCGACGTGGGTTCCTTTCTGCGCCCAGCCTTGTACGGCTTTACTGGTCCCTTTGGTTGTGGCAGGGACTCCAGGCTTCTTAGGCCAAGGAATGTACAGTCCCTTGCGGACAGGTTCTCTGCTGGGGGATGTGGAATCCTTCCAGCCTCAGACACCAAAGTCTGGTAAAATTAAGTCTTTTCTCTGCCAAGACAGGCTCTCTTCGCCTCTTGTCTCTGGCTTGTGGCTCTCCTACTGCCACACTTCCTCTTAGGTGCAGTGCAACTTTCTGTCCCTGCTCTGCTCTGGGACAAGTCTCAGTGCTGAGACAGGCCATCAAGTTTTCTCTAACCCTGCTCTCAGTACCAACTTTTATAGGGGCAGCCAGCTCACCCTACTGGCCTGAGACAGGAGGCATTGCATGCTAATGTTCCCCTGACTAGAGAACCTCCCCCTTGCTCTCAGACACGGCTTTAATTACACTTGTGGCATCCAGGCCAGGGTGACACATTCCCCCCTAGTGAAATTTAGTACTCCGGGACTAAACAGTAAACAAAGACAATATGCATAACCATAAAACATTAATAGACAGACGACGCACAAATTGAGTTCTTAAGGTCACAGTGTGGCCTGTGACCGGGTGTCCATATCACCAACCCAATGGGGAGCCTTAACCAGGTGGGGGTCTGTCCTACCCCAAGTCCTTTACAGTCTTAGTTCATTCCTTGGTTAGGCTCCGAACGCAGTCCATACAAGGTCCCGGTTATAAAATGTCCATAACCTTTGAGTCCTTACGGTAGCTGCAAGAAACTGAAACACAGAATTACCAAACATGCATGTGACTTGGCAAACAATTCAACATTTGGCAACAGGGTTATTTACAATTTTAGTACACTCTATATTCTCCAGCGAGCGGGTATCTGCCCCTTTGTGCTCCTGGTTGACCTACGTAGCCCACTGTCTGGTGGTGGACCAACCTGGCTCTCCCCACTAGCGTTAGGGGTACAGCTACCAGCTGGGTGTACAGGTAGGGCAGGCAGCTGTCTGCGGGTTCTTTGGCTTACCGCAGGCATGGCAGGCTCACTGTCAGAAGAGGGTTGACTCTCCTGGGCTGCTGGTACAGGCTCTTCTGCCTCTGGATCTGCTTGCTCTTCTTCACCTTCCGGCTCTGGTGTTGGTTGTTGCTGTGCCGGTTGCAGGAAATGCAGGACGGGTACCACTATGGCATCATTTATGCGAGTCCAGGACTGAGGGAACTCTCCGAGAACGGTGCTGATCATTTCTTCCTTGTCGTCTGCGGGTTCAAGGTCACTCTGATCCTCTTCTGCACTACGGAGTTGCTCGGGGCACCTTTTGAGGTGGTCTCTGGAGACGACACTAGTGGTTTCTCCTCCGTCCTTGGTGATTACGCACACCTTTGGGTTGTCGTGGTCAGACTGCAGTACGGTGTAGGGTTCCCTTTCCCACTGGTCGTCCAACTTATGTAGCCTTCTTTTTCGCTTCAGGACTTGCTCACCAGGTTTTAGGGGACCAGCAGGGGCGTGTTGATTGAAGAGTTTTTCTTGCCTCTCTCTCACCTGGGCCAGGCTCTTCTCCACACTCTCCTGTACCTTCTTGTACTGCAGTTGCCTTTCCGTATCCCAGTCCGCCTCCGGGGAGGTGTCCTCAGGTATTAGGACTCCCATCTTCAGGTCTACGGGCAGCTTACCTGGTCTAGCTCGCATCAGGTAAGCCGGGGTGCAGTTTGTAGCATTCACCGGGATATTGTTGTATAGGTCTATCAGGTCCGGCAGTTTTTCTGGCCACAGGCTGCGTTCCTCCAGGGGCAACATCTTCAGGAGATCAATGACTATATTGTTCATCTTCTCACACATCCCGTTGGTTTGGGGGTGGTAAGGCGTTGTACGAATCTTCTTACAGCCATAGAGGTTGCAGAACTCCTGGAAGATTTCAGCCTCGAACGCTGGACCCTGGTCTGTCAGGACCTGTTCCGGATACCCGTGTGGACGGCAGAAGTATTGCTGGAAGGCTCTGGCCGCTGTTTGGGCTGTCAAGTCCTTTACCGGGACCACCACTAGAAAACGGGAATAGTGGTCCACGATTGTCAGGGCATAGATGTATCCTGACCGGCTGGGAGCCAATTTGACATGGTCCAGAGCTACCAGCTCAAGAGGCTGCGTGGTGACGATGGGCCTCAAGGGTGTCTTCTGGCTGGCACGGTCCTTCCTCCTTAGGTGACAAGGGCCACAGTCTCTGCACCATTTTTCTACAGCTCCTCTCATGCCGACCCAAAAGAACCTTCCTCGTAGTAGGAACTCCAGTTTCTTCCAACCGAAGTGTCCCGCTCTGTCATGGTAAGCCCCCAGGACCATAGCTGCATCCCGCCTTGGGACCACGACTTGCCAGGTCAGCTCGTGCGTCCGGTGGTTGACAATCCTTCTGCACAACTTGCCTTCGTAGAGGAACAGCTTGCTCTTCTCCTTCCATAGCTGCTTGGCTTCCTCTGGGGCATCTGTATCTAAGCGGGCGTCTTCCCGGGTCAGCAGATCTTTCACCAGGCGGACTGCAGGGTCACTATCTTGGGTCTCGGCCCAGCTGTGGTAAGGTAGAGGATTGATCATCACGGTTGTTAGATCCTCCTCCTTCACGCGGTGGGTGTATTGAGCGGCTCCATACCGGTGAAACGCGGGGAGTTCTACCTCCTCCAGCTCTTCGGGGTCTTCGTCACCTTCAGGTAAGTGAGGCATCCTTGATAGGGCGTCAGCGTTGGCATTGGTTTTGCCGGCCCGGTTCTTGATCACGAAGTCATAGTTGGAGAGACGGGCCATCCACCGCTGTTCTAGGGCACCCAGTCTTGCATTGTTCAGGTGTGTCAACGGGTTGTTGTCCGTGTACACGGTGAACTTTGTGGAGGCCAGGTAATGCTTGAAGCGTTCCGTTACGGCCCACACCACCGCCAAGAATTCTAGCTTGAAGGAACTGTAATTCTCCGGGTTCCTCTCGGTGGGTCTCAGCTTCCGGCTGGCATACGCGATCACCCTTTCTCTGCCCTGTTGGTTTTGGGACAGTACGGCTCCCAGTCCCACATTACTGGCGTCTGTGTGAAGGATAAAAGGCTGGCCATAATCAGGGTAGGCCAGGATCTCATCCCCCGTGAGGGCCATCTTCAACTGGCGGAAGGACTCCTCTTCCGGTTTATCCCACTTGAAGGGTGGCTTTTGACTCCTGGACTTAGACTGTCCGATCAGGAGGTCCTGCAATGGAGCTGCCATCTTGGTAAACCCGGGGATGAATCTTCGGTAGTAGCCTACCAACCCGAGAAACTGTCTCACCTCTTTGATGTTCGAGGGGCTTGGCCAGCTCTTGATTGCCGTGACCTTGTCAGGGTCGGGGGCCACTCCTTCCGTGCTTACCACATGCCCTAGGTACTGGACCTTTGGTTTCAACAGGTGACACTTCGATGGTTTCACCTTCAGGCCGTAGCCTGCCAGGGCTTCGAACACCTCGGCCAGGTGCTTTAGATGGTCCTCGTAGGTTTTTGAATAGACGATCACGTCGTCCAGGTAAAGGAGGACCATCTCGAAGTTTCGGTGCCCTAGACAGCATTCCATCAGCCTCTGGAAGGTCCCTGGTGCGTTGCAGAGCCCGAAGGGCATACAGTTGAACTCACTCAGTCCCATCGGGGTGGTGAAGGCGGTCTTCTCCTTGTCAGCCTCTGCCACAGGAACCTGCCAGTACCCGCTAGTAAGGTCCAAAGTAGAAAAGAAGTTAGCTGATTTTAGTGCGGCTAAAGACTCCTCTATTCTAGGCAGCGGATATGCATCTTTGTGAGTGATACGGTTGATTTGTCTATAGTCGACGCACATTCTCATGGTGCCGTCTTTCTTTTTGACCAGAACCAAGGGGGCTGCCCAGGGGCTACAGCTGTCTCTAATGACCCCAGCTTCTTTCATCTCTCTTAGCATGCCCTTTGCGTTCTGGTAGTGTGCAGGGGGTACAGGTCGGTGTCTTTCTTTTATTGGTGGGTGGCTCCCTGTTGGGATGTGGTGTTCTATCCCTTTTACTCTGCCGAAGTCTAGCGGGTGCTTACTAAAGACTCTCTCGTACTCCTGTACCACCCGGTAGACTCCTTGTTTTTGGTGCAGGGGAGTGGAGTCAGCACCCACGTGGAGTTTCTGGCACCAGTCCTCCTTTTGTTTCTGGGAGCCATTACCCTCCGCCTGAGGAGATGAAGGCAAGGGTTCCACGGCCCTGATAGATTGGTGTTCGACAACAAACAGTTTGGTGAGTGTAGCGTACCTGGGTAAGTGTACTTCCCTTTCCCCAATGTTGAGGATGCGGACGGGCACCCTCCCATGACGGACATCAACCACCCCCCGGGCTGTCAAAATGGTGGGCCTGCTGTCTGAGTACACGGGTTTTACCATGGCTTGGTAGTCTCTACCTCTCAACCCGATTGCAGTCCGACACCAGATCATCATTTCACTTTTGGGAGGCATGGAAATGGGGAATGGATCACTGAGTCTTACGCTACCGATCTCACCACCAGACAGTTCTACCTGCTGCCGTCTCATCAGGGCTTTTATCTCCTTGTTGAGGACTCTCTGTTGGCTGGAACTAGCATTCACCGCCACCTGTTGTAGAATTACAATTACCTCTGAAAGACAATTTTCAATTATGTTAGTACCCACAGTTATTTTAGGGTGACTTTCATGACGGTCAATGTCCACAATAATCACTCCCTGTGCCGGCAGTTCAACTTTACCAATTTTAATGATCATCTCCTTGAACCCCATCTGTGGCACGGGTAAGCCATTACTGGCGATGATGCTCAAGTTACTGTCTGGATACCGTGTGATATCAGCATCAGTCCAATACTGCTTAAAAAGTACATAAGGGATAGTGGTTACTTGTGACCCAGTATCCAGCAAGGCGCTCGTGGGGATACCGTCCAGCACCACGGGTAAAACCGGGCGCCCCCCAACGTACTTATTATGCCAATTGTAAGGGCCTGGTGATCTTATGCCTGGGGGTTGGCCCTCTGCCCCAGGTTGGACCCGTTTAAATTACAGTACCTGGAAATGTGTCCGGGCTGGTTGCATCGACGGCAAATGGGCTGTCCATCCTCTGCGTAGCGGTCTGTGGGCCTCCCTCGGAACGACGGGATCCTCCTCTGTCGACGCCATGGGACATCCTCCGGACTTGAAGCCAGCTCGATGGGTCTTGACGGGTCCACTTGCAACGCCTGGACGGTCCTGGTCAACGCCGCGACGCTCCTGGTCAGCTCCTGGACTTGGTGGTGCAGGTCTTTCGACGGGGCTTGGTTCAGGGCCTGTGCATCAGCCCCCACGGGGTCCATAGAGGAGGGCGCCGCCTCCTGGTGGTAGGTGAGAGCAGGGTGCCGGGGGTTTATAGCGCCACTGGTTGCAGATTCACGGAGTACCCTTATGGCCCTGTCCTTAAATTGGGCAAAGGTCAGGTCGGGGTTCTGAAAGAACATGAGGCGCAGCTGGGCCCTGTGGGCGCTAGACAGCAGACCTTCTATGAATTGTTCTGTTAGCAGCTTATCCGTTTCCTGCACACTGACAGGGTCAGTTTGTTGAATAGCCCTCAAGGCTTCCTGCAGATTTAGGGCATAGTCTCTGATGCTGTCCTGTGCCCGCTGCTTACATCCATAGAACCTCATTTTAATTTCAGCGGAGGTACGGGTGTCAAAGGTACCCCGCAGCCGGGCCAGAATACCCTTCACGGTCCTTTTCTCCTCAGTGGACCATGATTTTACCTCCCTTTGGGCTGCGCCAGTTAACTGCCCTGTCAATATGCTGACCTTCTGTTCCTCTGTCAGGAGGTAAACCTGGAACAAACTGTACAGCCTTTCCTTAAAGTCAGTTAGGGCTTGGGGCTCCCCTGAGTACTTGGGCAGCCAGGCCGCTCCAGGGATGTAGGGCAGGGAAAAGGGCATCACCGCTGCTGCAGCTGCGTTGTTGGTAGTGGGCGCCTCTGTGTCCGACATCTTCCTCCCCCCTAGTTAAGCGTGGCCTACCTTCCGACGATCCTCTTCTGTAGGCCGCGGCTCCGCTGCTGCTGCTCTGGACGAGGACCTTGCGTCGCGTCCTGGTGTCGTCAGCGCCGCTCTCTCTCCCTTCCAGGACCTTGCGCAGCGTCGGTGCGTGGAGCGGAGCTTCGGATCTCGCGCGGTTTTGACGTCCACGCCCCTCTTCTTCCTGCTCGGCGTCCTGAAGATGGCGTCCGATGGCGGGAAACAGCTGCGGATGGCGGGAAGACGGCAGAAGATGGGGGGAAACGGTCCAAGATGGCGTCTGATGGCGGGAATCGGCTCCGGATGGCGGGAAACGACTTCGGACGGCGGGAAACTTCGCCACAGGTAAGTTACAAAAGTCTTTTTCAGGCACGCAGTACCCGGTGGTTGCGGGCACGAAATCCTGCCGACTACGCCAAAGTTGACTCGCCCCCTGGGCCGTGGGGCACTCGGATTCGGGCAATAGGGAACGATGGGGGTAGTAGTGGCAACCCGGTTCCGTGGCTCAGGGTGGTCAGGCCAGTGGTAGTCCGTTATGTGCTATTGATAATGTCCGACTACGCCACCCGTGGATTTGCGGTCATTAGGTACCGCCGCTGCAAGGCAGACCGCTGGGGCTGATGAGGTGTGCAGCTGGGATGGTGTGACTCCCCACGGGAAGAGTGCGGCCCCAGGGCAGTGTAGTGGATGGTGGGAGTGATGGTGGTGAGAGTCCCAGTACCGGTAGTGCTGGAGGCGTGAAGGAGCACACAGACAATAGGTTGCAGTCCAGGGTCTTTACTGAAACAGGTAAACTGACCCATAAACAGTCCCAGCTAGGAGGGGACCTGGATGTCTGAGAGCAACGGGGAAATTGGCCCTGGTTAGGGTGAGGGTGTAGGCCTACCGTGCTTTCTGCGCTCCTTCTGGCTATCTCCTCGTTATAGGGTAACAGCCCACGTTTCCAAGCTTTCCGTGTATTCTCGCCTGTATGGCCTGCGACGTGGGTTCCTTTCTGCTCCCAGCCTTGTACGGCTTTACTGGTCCCTTTGGTTGTGGCAGGGCCTCCAGGCTTCTTAGGCCAAGGAATGTACAGTCCCTTGCGGACAGGTTCTCTGCTGGGGGATGTGGAATCCTTCCAGCCTCAGACACCAAAGTCTGGTAAAATTAAGTCTTTTCTCTGCCAAGACAGGCTCTCTTCACCTCTTGTCTCTGGCTTGTGGCTCTCCTACTGCCACACTTCCTCTTAGGTGCAGTGCAACTTTCTGTCCCTGCTCTGCTCTGGGACAAATCTCAGTGCTGAGACAGGCCATCAAGTTTTCTCTAACCCTGCTCTCAGTACCAACTTTTATAGGGGCAGCCTGCTCCCCCTACTGGCCTGAGACAGGAGGCATTGCATGCTAATGTTCCCCTGACTAGAGAACCTCCCCCTTGCGCTCAGACACAGCTTTAATTACACTTGTGGCATTCAGGCCAGGGTGACACATATGTAGCATCGGCGTCTCTGCCTCCTGCCAGGCAGAGACGCCGTCCCTCTCACCTCCCCGCTCCCCGCGCTGCGTCCTCCAGCGCTCCTCTTCCTGTAGCGGCCGGCACGCACTCTTTCCCGGGCAGTGTGCTTAGGGCGCGCGCGCTCCCCCTCTCTTTAAGGGGCCGCGCGCACCGTCCTAAGGAGTCCCTGGCCAATTGCCGGAGGACCTCCCATATTTAAGGCTCCTCCTCCAAAATGGAGGTGCCCGAGCAAAAGTTGTTGCACAAGTATACTTACCTCTGCTTCAGCCCTCAGGTTCCGTTGCCAGCCTGATTACCAGTCCTGTCTGCCAGCTTGTCTACTCTCCAGCCCGACAGTCTGCCTCCGGTCATCCGCCAGTCTGTCTATGGGCAAGTCCACTTGCTTGCCAGGAAGCACCTGCTAGTTACCTGCCTGCTACCTCCTGTGCCTGCTAACCCGCTCACCTGGGAGCACTTGCCTGTTACCTGTCTGTTACCCGCTAGCCTACGTGGAGGCTCTGCCGTCACTTGCCGTGACCACCTGCCTGCTAGCCTAGAGACTTTAGCCTGCTTAGCCGTCACTTGACGTGACCACCTGATAGCCTACCTGGAGGCTTCTGCTGTCACTTGCTGTGACCACCTGCCTGGTAAACCTAGAGACTACCACTTGCTCTGCTGTCACGTACCGTGACCACCCATCTGCTAACCAGAGACTTCTGCCTGCTTGCTGTGTCCACCCGTCATACCGGTCAGTCCCTGCCTTCTGACCCGTGGAAGCCACCTGCTCTCTTACAAGGTCATCCCCAGAGTAGCACCTGGTCCCTCTGCCCGGATCCTCCCTGGTCATGGAGTTGTTAGCCGCCGTCCGACCAGGGTCGGTTCGGGTTGATACTTACTTACGCCCCTCTGGGTCCCTCCTTGCACCGCGGCACAGAGGTTTCACCACCCGGACCCGTAACAGTAGGCTGCAGCAAGCGGCTGATGCCTCCTGTGCTACGCTGATCCCCCGCTGCCGCTCCCCCACACCCACCACCATGCACAGCCATACAGTATATACATGTATATAGTATTTGAACTATAAGACGCACCCCCTACTTTCATCCAATTTTGGAAGAAAAAAAGTGTGTCTCTCAGTCCAAAAAATACGGTATTCATTGGAGCAAAATGGAAATCGCCTGTGATCCCAACCATCGAAGATATTATTGAAAACATTTCATCCCATAATATCTTTAAATTTACCTTTGCTTCGCTGAATAATTCTGTTCATAAATACCATGCCAGTTAGGATTTATGGAATGCAATCTTATCTCCGGACAAGGAATAGCTTCTATTGGAATTAATCTAGTTATTTTAGCCAGTTAACTATATTACTGTAGTGCCGGCGTCCCTGCCCTCTGCTAGGCAGGGACGCTGTTCCCCTCACCGCTCTGCTCCGTGCCCGGCGTCCCTCTCCCGCTCGGCTGGCAGCGCGCGCTCCTTCCCGGCCACTGTGCTTAGGGCGCGCGAGCGCGCCCTCCCTCTTAAAGGGGCCGCGCGCGCCGTCCTAAGGAGTCCCCGGCCAATGGCCGGAGGACTTTACCATATATAAGGCACCTCCTCCAAAATGGAGGTGCCCGAGCAATGTTGTTGCACCGTTCTACTCTGCTTCAGCCCTCAGGTCCCTTGCCAGTTACCTGCCAGTTACCTGCCAGTTACCTGCCAGATTCCTGCCAGCTTGCTGTCCTAATCCTGCCTGATTTCCTGTTACCTGCCTGCCTGCCTGAGGTCCGACGGTCTGCCTTACAACTCCGGTCAGTCTGTCTAAGGACCAACTTGCCCGCTCACCTGGGAGCGCACATCAGCTACCTGCCTGCTTGCCTGAGGTCCGACGGTCTGCCTTACAACTCCGGTCAGTCTGTCTATGGACCAGCTTGCCCGCTCACCTGGGAGCGCTTCTCCGCTACCTGCCTGCTTGCCTGCCCGGAGGCTCCGCTGTCACGTGCTGTGACCACCAGCTATTCCAGACTCTTGCCCGCTCACCTGGGAGCGCTTCTCCGCTACCTGCCTGCTTGCCAGTCCGGAGGCTCCGCTGTCACGTGCTGTGACCACCAGCTATTCCTGACTCTTGCCCGCTCACCTGGGAGCGCTTCTCCGCTACCTGCCTGCTTGCCTACCTGGAGGCTCCGCCGTCACGTGCTGTGACCACCTGCTATTCCAGAGACTCTCGCTTGCTCACCTGGGAGCACACATCCTCCATTTGCCTTGCTAGCCTACCTGGAGGTTCAGCCATCACAGGTCGTACCTACCCTTTACCTAGAGACTGCCCCGGT
This sequence comes from Phyllobates terribilis, assembly GCF_046119375.1. Lineage (NCBI taxonomy): Eukaryota > Metazoa > Chordata > Amphibia > Anura > Dendrobatidae > Phyllobates > Phyllobates terribilis. Next base: position 197,444,389 of record NW_027362767.1, read on the forward strand.
CACTTGCCGCGACCTCCAGCCCATTCTTCCAGAGACTGCCCCGGTCACTTGCCGTGACCTCCAGCCCGTTCTTCCAGAGACTGCCCTGATCACTTGCCGTGACCTCCTGCCCGTACACCCAGAGATTGTCCCGGTCACCTGCTGTGACTGCCTGCCTGGTCGCCACCCGCTCCCTTACAAGGACCGCTCCCTTGTATAGTAGCCCAGAGGTTCCGCCTCCCAGACCCGTTACAGTTTGCTCGGGCCATGGAACCCGGTGGCACCCAAGCTCCCTCGCTCTCGGACCTGTGTCATGAACTGTCCCGTCAGAGGTCCCAACAGGAGTCCATCCTGGGTCACCTGCGGAATGTCAATACTCGCCTGGACACTCTGACTGCTCCACCAACAACCTCCGCCAGTGCCATGTCTCGCAATCCGGCAGCTCCGCTGTCCACTAACACCATGATATCCTACCCCGGACCTCGGCTTTCTGCACCTCCTCGCTTCGGAGGCGACTCAGCCCAGGCTCGGGGCTTCATAAATCAGTGCACCCTGCACTTTGAACTATTGTCCCACCAGTTTAACTCCGACCGAGCCAAAATTGCATTCATCATGTCCCATCTCACCGGGGAGGCCCTGGCCTTTCTAAATCCTCTATGGGAGAGAGGAGACCCCCTGGTGTCCAACTTGCCTGCTTTTCTCACGGCTTTCCGGAAAGTCTTCGACGAACCCGGACGGAAGACCTCATCCGCATCATCGTTGCTACGCCTCCGTCAGGAAAGTCTCACCGTGGGCCAATATGCCATACGGTTCCGTACCCTTGCCTCGGAGCTGGCCTGGGATAACGACGCTCTGGTTTCCGTCTTCTGGGAGGGTCTGTCCGGCCGTATTAAAGATGAACTTGCTGGTCGGGACATTCCTACCACTCTCGATGACTTAATAACTCTTGCCACCCGGATTGACCTACGGTTCCAGGAGCGTGCCAGAGAGGTCACCCGTGAGAGGAGGTTACCACGTCTAGCTCCTACTTTTCAGAAACCCGTCACTCCTTCTGTCTCTAACCAGGTACACCCTCCTGAGCCTATGCAGGTCGACCAGACCAAGATGGTCAAGACCCGTCAGGACTTACGCCGTGCCGAGGGGACCTGCTTCTACTGTGGCAGTAAGGAGCACCGGATCCGTGCCTGCCCGGAGAGGTCGGGAAACGCCTGTGTCTAGGTTCGCTCAGAGAGGTCCACCTAGACAAGAATAAATCCTCTCCATCCCTGCTGTTGTCAGTTTCAATCGTCTACGGCAGGGTTCCCCAACTCCAGTCCTCAAGGCCCACCAACAGGTCATGTTTTCAGGATTTCCTTAGTATTGCACAGGTGATCACCTGTGCAATACTAAGGAAATCCTGAAAACATGACCTGTTGGTGGGCCTTGATCACCTGTGCAATACTAAGGAAATCCTGAAAACATGACCTGTTGGTGGGCCTTGAGGACTGGAGTTGGGGAACCCTGGTCTACGGGGAGAACCGTTATTTCGAACTAGCCCAACTGGACTCTGGAGCAGCCGGGAATCTTATTTCACAGTCCCTGGTAGAGAAATACCGCATCCCCACCAAACCTCTGGCTGTACCCTTGTCTGTTGCTGCCGTGGATGGGGGGCTCTTACCACGCCCCATCCAACTCATCACCGAATCCATTACTCTGCAGGTGGGAATGCTGCATTCTGAAAGTATCTCCTTCCATGTTCTGCCTGGACTCTCTCACGCCCTCTTGCTAGGCCTACCTTGGCTCCAGAAACATGCACCCGTTCTTGACTGGCAGACCGGAGAAGTCCTTCGCTGGGGACAGGGCTGCCATAAGACCTGTCTGGTTCCCGTTCATCCCATCCGTCCTTCTCCTACCCCAGCTAATCTACCTGGACTTCCGATTCCTTATTGGTCTTATGCTGATGTCTTTAATAAAAAGGAGGCAGAGACACTACCACCTCATAGACCATACGACTGCCCTATCGACCTGTTACCTGGTATTTCTCCTCCCCGTGGGCGTATTTATCCATTATCCGCTGCTGAGACCCTGTCGATGTCCGAATATATTGAGGAGAATCTGGCCAGGGGATTCATCCGGAAATCTACCTCCCCGGCGGGAGCAGGCTTCTTTTTCGTCAAAAAGAAGGACGGCTTTCTCCGTCCCTGTATAGACTATAGAGGCCTTATCAGATCACGGTGAAGAATAAGTACCCCCTTCCGCTCATTCCGGAGTTATTTGATCGTCTGAGGGGGGCTAGAATCTTCACCAAACTGGACCTCCGTGGGGCGTACAACCTGGTTCGTATCCGTCAGGGGGATGAATGGAAGACGGCATTCAACACCCGGGACGGCCACTATGAATATCTGGTAATGCCCTTTGGCCTCTGTAACGCTCCTGCCGTCTTTCAAGAGTTGGTCAATGACATCTTCCGGGACCTTCTCTACTCCTGCGTAGTGGTGTACCTGGACGACATCTTGGTCTTCTCTCCGGATCTCCAGACTCACCGGAGGGATGTTCGTCAGGTCCTGCTCAGGCTCAGGCAGAACCATCTCTACGCTAAATATGAGAAGTGCCTCTTTGAGCAGACCTCGCTTCCGTTTCTGGGCTACATTATCTCTCAGACCGGCCTACAAATGGATCCTGAGAAACTGTCTGCCATCGAGAAATGGCCCCGACCAGAGGGGTTGAAGGCTATTCAACGGTTCCTGGGCTTCGCCAACTATTACCGCCTCTTCATCCCGCACTTCTCTTCCCGGACTGCCCCAATTTCCGCGCTCACCCGTAAGGGTACTAATCCCAAAGAGTGGCCGCCCGAAGCAGAGGAGGCCTTTCTTTCCCTAAAACAGGCCTTCTCTTCCGCCCCGGTGCTGCATCGCCCGGACGGCAACAAGCAGTTCTTCCTGGAAGTTGACGCCTCCTCCTCTGGAGCCGGAGCGGTACTTACTCAAAAATCATCTTCCGGGAGAATGGTAACTTGTGGCTTCTTCTCCAAACTCTTCTCCTCTTCTGAGCGCAACTATTCCATAGGAGACCGAGAGTTATTGGCCATCAAGCTGGCGTTGGAGGAGTGGCGTTACCTACTCGAGGGGGCTCTTCATCCGGTAATAATTTACACTGACCACAAGAACTTGGCTTACCTCCAGCATGCCCAGAGACTTAACCCGCGCCAAGCCCGGTGGTCCTTGTTTTTTGCTCGCTTTGATTTTGTTCTTCATTTTCGCCCGGCTGACAAAAACGTCAAAGCAGACGCCTTGTCCCGATCCTTTCTGGTGTCCGATCTCGAGGAAGAACCTAAACATATCATCGATCCCGCCAGAGTAATGCAGGTGGCTCCCGTGAGTCTAAATCGTCTCCCTCCCGGTAAGACGTTTGTTTCAGTACCTGATCGGGAGAAGATCCTACTCTGGGGCCATTCGTCTAAACTAGCTGGCCACGCCGGTCAGAAAAAGGCCCTCCAGCTTATTGCCCGGCACTATTGGTGGCCTACCCTGCACAAGGACATAATAGACTTTGTTTCTGCCTGTGTGTCCTGCGCCCGCAACAAAGTCCCGAGACATCTGCCAGCCGGACGCCTCCTTCCGCTTCCTGTACCTGCTGCCCCCTGGCAGCATATAGCAATGGACTTTATAACTGATCTCCCCATCTCTGCCGGTTGTACGGTCATTTGGGTGGTCGCTGACCGCTTTTCCAAGATGGCTCACTTTATTCCCCTGCCAGGCCTTCCGTCTGCACCCGAGCTGGCTAAAGACTTTATCCGCCACATCTTCCGTCTTCATGGCCTGCCCCTCCACATCGTGTCGGATCGTGGGGTACAGTTCACCTCACGCTTCTGGAGAGCCACTTGTAAACTACTAAACGTCACCCTGGACTTCTCTTCCGCTTACCACCCACAGTCCAATGGTCAAGTGGAGCGGATCAATCAGAACCTGACCAGTTACCTCCGGCACTTCGTTAATGCCCACCATTCTGACTGGGTGGATCTCCTACCATGGGCCGAGTTCTCTTATAATAATCACGAGAGCGAATCCTCCTCCAAATCCCCGTTTTTTGTAGTCTTTGGTCAGCATCCTCGGATTCCTTTTCCTGTCTCCACCTCTGTGGACAACCCGGCTGCGGAATCTCTCGTTAGCAAATTTTCCTCCATATGGGAGAGTACCCGATCCACACTCCTTCTGTCATCCGAGCGTATGAAAAGACACGCTGACAAAAAACGCCTGGATCCTCCACAATTTCGTCCAGGAGATAAAGTCTGGCTCTCATCTAAATATGTTCGACTCAAGATTAGAGATGAACGTTGTTCTACTCGAACTGTTCGCCAATCTCAAATTCGAGCTGTTTTGGGCGGTGTTCGAGCCGGTCGGCGAACACGAACAATTTGAGAAAAATTTGGCTGTTCGAGGTTATGTTCGATAACTGTTCGTGCACCAAAATCATAACTGGATTTTTTCTCAGTAATGATGAAAATTAATGTTAATACGCAGTTTGAGTGTACAGCGGGGCGGGGGGAGGGGCAGGGGATGGATCTCTGCAGGAACAATGAAGATCTCCATTTTTTTTTCTCTTTCCCGCATTTGCAGTGGGGAGGTGCAATCTGTCAGCCTATCAGCAGCGCACACACGGAGCGAAGTGCTTTTTTTCACACAAGCAAGGGCATGTGTGATTGGCAGTGTATGTCACATGTCCTTGCCCTATAAGACCAAGCCATTTTCCCCGTCGCCACCATTTTCTCACTGCTGCAGCTGCGTGTTAGACGGCACCGCTGTTGCTGTGTGCGCTATACCTTGTTAATTTCAAGCCAATTTTCGCACAAATATACAGATAGCTTGGGAGTAGGGAATAGTTGTGATTGCAGTCCTTTTAAGGACTAGGTTACAGCATTTCCTATGACTTTTATCAGGCAGGTCTGTGCTCTTAAATAGATAGATTGTGGGAGTAAAGACTAATTGTAATTGGAGTCCTTTTCAGGACTAGGTTACATCAGTTCCTATCAGTTTTTGCCAGGCAGGTCTGTGCCAGTGCTGTGCAAGTTTTTTTCACAGCATTTGGCTGAATCTAGCAAAGCTAGTCCTTTTTGGCCTATTGCAGAGTGTGTTAGTCAGTGGAGTAGCCTATCTGTGTTGCAAGATATACCACCTGTGTATAGAATACCAATTTTTTTACTGCACCTAGTGAAGTAAAATCTTTTGGGCATAGCATCATTCTATTAGTCCATCTATACTGACCTCCATCAGGTTGCAAACTGAATATAATTTTTTTCTGCATCTAGCTCTGAAAAAATATTTGGGCTTCTAGCAGTGTGTGGGACTTGGTCTATTAGTCCATCTATACTGACCTCCATCAGGTTGCAAATTAAAAATAATTTTTTTCTTCATTTAGCTCTGAAAAAATATTTGGGCTTCTAGCAGTGTGTGGGACTTGTTCTATTAGTCCTTCTATACTGACCTCCAGCAGGTTGCAAATTGAATATAATTTTTTTCTGCATCTAGCTCTGAAAAAATATTTGGGCTTCTAGCGGTGTGTGGGACTTGGTCTATTAGTCCATCTATACTGACCTCCATCAGGTTGCAAATTAAAAATAATTTTTTTCTGCATCTAGCTCTGAAAAAATATTTGGGCTTCTAGCAGTGTGTGGGACTTGGTCTATTAGTCCATCTATACTGACCTCCATCAGGTTGCAAATTAAAAATAATTTTTTTCTGCATCTAGCTCTGAAAAAATATTTGGGCTTCTAGCAGTGTGTGGGACTTGGTATATTAGTCCATCTATACTGACCTCCATCAGGTTGCAAATTGAATAAAAAAATTTTCTGCATCTAGCTCTGAAAAAATATTTGGGCTTCTAGCGGTGTGTGGGACTTGGTCTATTAGTCCATCTATACTGACCTCCATCAGGTTGCAAATTAAAAATAATTTTTTTCTGCATCTAGCTCTGAAAAAATATTTGGGCTTCTAGCAGTGTGTGGGACTTGGTCTATTAGTCCATCTATACTGACCTCCATCAGGTTGCAAATTAAAAATAATTTTTTTCTTCATTTAGCTCTGAAAAAATATTTGGGCTTCTAGCAGTGTGTGGGACTTGTTCTATTAGTCCTTCTATACTGACGTCCAGCAGGTTGCAAATTGAATATAATTTTTTTCTGTATCTAGCTCTGAAAAAATATTTGGGCTTCTAGCGGTGTGTGGGACTTGGTCTATTAGTCCATCTATACTGACCTCCATCAGGTTGCAAATTAAAAATAATTTTTTTCTGCATCTAGCTCTGAAAAAATATTTGGGCTTCTAGCGGTGTGTGGGACTTGGTCTATTAGTCCATCTATACTGACCTCCATCAGGTTGCAAATTAAAAATAATTTTTTTCTGCATCTAACCGAGCCAATAGTTTTGGCCTAATACCACAGTTTGGCCACTCAGCTCTGCTCGGTTACCATCCATTGTTTTTTTGTGCAAACAACTCCAGAGTTGTGAATTACTTAACCACCAAAATGAGTGGAAAAAGGCCTGCTGCTGGTGGAAAGGGGAATAGGCGTGTTGGGAAGGGGAAAAAAGGTTGTGTCCGTGGGGTAGGTGCAGAAGAAAGACCATCTTCCAGCCAAACTAAAATGTCTACTTCTTTTTGCGGACAATGTGATAAGATCCCTTTCTTACGGCCACGCCAATCGCTACAAATTCCAGATGAGGCACAAAAACAGCAGGTGCTTCAACGGATATCAAGTGCTCCTTTAAGTGGGCTCTCCTCCACATCAACTTCAACATCACAAATACTCCAGTCCTCAAAGGTGTCACCCAAATCGCACTTGCTTCCTCACAGCTCCCAAATCTCCAGCTGCCCGTCTGAGTATGAGGTAGAACAGATGGTTGAGTCTGCAGAGCTGTTTACTCATACTATAGCCTGGGAATCAGAGGTCGACTCCAGCGCTTCTGTGAATCCAGACGAGGAAATGATCTGCACTGATGCCCAGAATCTTTATGAGTCGGATCCAGGACCAGACGCAGAAGGTTCTGACCATAATGTAGACCCTCATTCCCAAACTGTAACTCCTGTTGGTGGAGACAATGAGGAAGACGATGATAAGACTCAAATACCTGATTGGAGCGACAACTTTAGTTTTTTGTCAGGGCAGGAACAGGTTGGCTCTGAGGACGACGGGTGTGATAACGCACAGGGTGATGATGATGAGGTCGGAGATCCCACTTACTGTCAACCCACAGTCAGCCAAGAGATGAGGTCAGCAGAGGAGGTGGAGGAAGATGCTAGTGACGACGAGGTCAGGTTGCGCCTTCCTGGACAGAGACGTAGTACTGGAAGCACGTCAACAACTGCATCCTCAAACACAACTCTGCCTCTCACCACAAGTCGTGGTGGCTCTTCAGGTCGCATGGGTGCTAAGCCTTGCATAGCCTGGGCATTTTTTCAGATCGATAAAGATGACCCAACTCGTGTTATCTGTAACATTTGTCAGCAAAAGCTAAGTAGAGGCCAAAAAATACATAGTTTGAGTACTTCATGCATGAACCGGCACATGGACATGAAGCATAAGTTGCAGTGGGAAGCTCAGTGTGCTACAATACGGTCTAGCCGGCCGGGCCAACCACCGTCTGCCATATCTTGTGCATCCGCGGCCTCTTCATCCTCTGTGACTGGGGGGACAGCAGTCACACCTGTTTTGGGGCGCAGACCTGCCACCTCTTTACCCGCAACAGCCAGCTTGATTGGCAGGTCATCATTTTCTTTGGAGGTGGTAACACCAGCTGGTCTTGAGCGCTGTCCGACATCGATAGCACCACCTTTGGATCAAGGCAACCTAACATGTCTGCCTGCATCTTCCTCACAGACCGGCAGTTTGCCGGGGACACCCTTATCAACCCCGTCTAAGCACAATAGCCAGCCCTCGGTCCCTCAGATGTGGACAAGTAAAAGACCATTTCCTCCTAGCCATGAGAAAGCTAAGAGGTTGAATTTCACCATCTGCAAGCTCTTGGCTACAGAAATGCTGCCTTTCCGCCTGGTGGACACAGAGGATTTTCGAGACCTTATGTCCGTCGCAGTGCCCCAGTACCAGATGCCCAGTCGGCACTACTTCTCAAAGAAAGGTGTGCCTGCGCTCCACCAGCATGTCGCACACAACATCACCGCTTCTTTGAGAAACTCTGTGTGTGACAGGGTGCATTTCACCACAGACACTTGGACGAGTAGGCATGGACAGGGGCGTTACATGTCGCTGACTGGGCACTGGGTAACTATGGTGACAGCAGGACAAGGGGCTGCTGTCCAAGTCTTGCCGTCCCCACGAGTTGTGCGTCAATCCTCTTTATGTCATTTTTCCTCCACTGCTTCTGCCTCCTCAACCTCCTCTCGGTCTTCCACCTGCACCCAAAGCCTGTCTGGTCATGCCACAAGCTTTCTAACTGCGCAGAAGGGATCCTGCACACCTCCTTACTATGCTGGCAGTAGGGCTCAACGTCATCAGGCGGTTTTTACATTGAAATGTCTGGGAAATGTGAGTCACACAGCTGAGGAGTTGTGGTCAGCTCTGGAGAACCAATTTCATGAATGGTTGTCTCCACTGGACCTGAAACCAGGGAAGGCCGTGTGCGACAATGCTGCAAACCTGGGTGCGGCCCTTCGCCGGGGCAATGTCACACACGTGCCTTGTATGGCTCACGTGTTGAACCTGGTTGTCCAGCAATTTTTAGCCCACTATCCCAGACTAGATGGCCTTCTGCAGAGGGCACGGTCGCTGTGTGCTCACTTCCGCCGTTCGCATCCCGCAGCTCAGCGACTTACATCTCTACAGAAGTCGTTGGGCCTGCCACTTCACCGGCTAAAATGCGATGTGCCTACCCGGTGGAATTCAACTCTGCACATGTTGCAGCGACTGTGGCAGCACCGACAAGCCCTGGTGCAATACGTTCTGACGTATAGCCTGGGCCAACGAGATTCAGAGGTGGGGCAAATCACGCTGGAGGAGTGGTCTCAGATCAGGGACCTATGCACCCTTCTGCACAGTTTTGAAATGGCGACGAAGATGTTTAGTGCTGACGATGCCATTATCAGCATGACTATTCCGGTGATTTACATGCTGGAGCACATGTTAAACAGAATTCGGAGTCAGGTGGTGGCACAAGAGGAGGAGGAGTTGTATGCGGAAGGGCTAACATCTGCAAGGTCCAGACGGTCGGCAGCACCAGGGCGGCAGGCATGTGAGGGTGGGGGAGATGATTTTACCAGGGCGCATGGTAGCAGCCAAACTAGTGAGGAAGGTGCAGGAGCCCAGGAAGAAGTGGAGGACGAACTGATGGAAGACTCATCAGATAAGGGAGACCTTGATCACATTTCTGTTGTGCGAGGTTGGGGGGAGAGGACAGAGGAAGGAAGCATGATTGTTACCTCGCCACCAACACAACAGGGACTTGGTGCTCCTGGATGCGCAACACACATGAGTGCCTTCTTGCTGCACTACCTGCAACATGACCCTCGAATTGTGAGAATTAGAAATAATCCTGACTACTGGGTTGCCACACTGTTAGATCCCCGGTACAAAAGTAAATTTGCAGAAATTATTCCTGCCATAGAAAGGGATGCACGCATGCAGGAGTATCAGCAGAGACTGTTGCAGAATCTTACATGTGCTTTTCCACAAAATACCAGTGGTGCACGTAGTGAATCTCACAGTTCCAACTTGCCAACCGTGGTCTGTATGGAATTGTTCAATAAAGGGCCCAAAATTAAGATAACATAGATGGGAGAGGTCTCTATGAATAGGAATTCCTAAGTATTTGATACCCTGTGAGGGCCAGGCAAAGGGAAAGTTGGACTGGATGGAATCCTATATGGATTTGGGGAGGGAGACATCGAGGGCCTCAGACTTCGCTGCATTGATTTTAAAATTTTACCATGTAACAAAGTGATCTATTTCAGCCATAACAGCAGGGATGGATATATGTGATTGAGTGATATATACTAGGACATCATCAGCAAATAGAGAGCACTTGTACTCGGTGCCTCCCACCTCAATCCACCTAATATTGGGGTTATGGCGAATTGATGAGAGCAGGTGCTCCGTCACTAGGATGTATAAGAGAGGGGACAGAGGACATCCCTGCCTTGTCCCATTGGTGATTGTGAAAGGTGATGAAAATGTTCTGACGCACCCCCTGGGCCTTGGGACACCCGGAGCCGGACCCTTTTTGGTGGATGCTGGTGGTTGTAGTCTTCGTGGCGGCGATCCGGTTCCGTGGCTCAGGGCGGTCAAACCAGTGGCGGAACTATTTATGTGGTTTTGATGTTTAAATGTCCGACTACGCCACCCGTGGATTGCGGTCAGAGTGAACCGCCGCTACAGGGCAGACTGCTAAGGCTGGTGTTGTGGGTGCAGCAGAGCGTAGCATAACTCCCCACGGGAGGAGTATAGCCTCAGGGCAGTGTATGCGGAGGATGGGGGTGATGGTGCAGGGCAGCAGCAGTAACGACACGGAGTCAGTGATGCAGTTCAGGGCCTTTACTCACAGTTCTTATTATCCAGACCACGTCTGCAGGTAACGGCTGCCCACGTCGTACTGTGCTCACCAGGTGAGGGGCTCAGACAACTCCCAGATAACTTTGGAGCGCTTCACAGGACCCCCTTTGTGTGTCCTTTGTCTGGCCTTTCTTACCAACACTTCTGTCCGGCTGCCTCGGGCCTCCTCTTGGTAAACTTGGTGCCAGTTTCCCTGACCCTATGTGGTGCCTTCCTAGCGGGTGGAGCAAGGGGCTGCGCCACATAAAATGTCAGAGCCTCCGGTTTCTAGCTGAGGGTCGTTTCCTGCCTCCACTTGTTCGGGGACCGGTCTCCCCCTTTGGCCTGACCCCTCCACGCAGGTGGATTCGGGCGTGCGGTGGCGACTCGCCCGTCCGCACCCCTGGGATCCCTTCATTCCTCGTTCCTGGAGCCTTCTCCGCTCCTCTTCCTTCCTTCTCCCTCTTGCAGGCCTGGGCCTCTGTTACTAGGCCCGCCTCCGGAGCAGAGCTCATGCAGAGCCCCTGCTCCCTGCCACTTCTGCTCAGACTTCTCTGCACTGAACTAAGATGGTGCCCACCTTTTATACTCCCTTCTCAATGCACCCAGGAACTGCTTCCTCCCTGCTCCTGCACTGCAGGGTTCCCCTTCCTCAGTGTTCCCTCCCCCCACTCCAGCCAGGGACAGGGACTGTCGTGCCCATCTCAGGGGCATATTGGTCGCCCTGCCCCACGGCAATGTGGTGTAATGCATGCAGGTGTCGGGTCCTGATCCACACTCCATCCTTATCTGAGAGTGAGATATCACACCTCTGGGTGAGGTGCAATACGTCTGTAGCAACCGAGCCCTCGGTGCTACAGTTCCATTTATCTTCAGCCTAGGTGACGTATTGTGATACAGGGCCGTGATTTTGGCTATAAAAGGGTCCCCTAGACCCCTACCCCAAGCTTTTTAAGAGAATCATATATGGCGTGCCAGGAGACTCTATGGAATGCTTTCTCAGCATCCAACGAGAGTATCTACTTACAAATTTTTAACTGCATCTAGCCCAGGAAATACTTTGTGCCTAGTAGCAGTGTCTGCTAGTCAGCGGATTATCCCGGCTGTTAAGCAAGCTACACCACCTGTAGTTTGGACACTTAATTTTTTCAAAGGAAATGCTTCGGGACCACGGGATACTTAGTGAAGAGCATCAGGAGGCACCCCAAGGCATAGGGGCTGGGACTGACACTAGGATGCCTTGCGGTGGACAGCCGAGCTCGATCCTTATAAAAGCTTTTTAACTGCAGCAGCTTTAGTGGACGCTACTGGAGCTGGAATTACGCGGCTGCTGGCATGAGACTTGCCCTCCAATAGATCCTTGTAAATGGATTTAAAGTGTATTCATTCAAATTAGAGGGACAATTTAAATTAAAAAGCTTAGAGCTGCCTCCACCACAGGGGGGCTCTCTCGACCCACCAGCGGACAGGCACCAGTATTGGGAGAGGGGGGCTGGCCGTCAGGGTTCACCGCGGCTCTGGCACAAACCCGGCGACACGGAGGTGGCACGGGCAGGAGCGGACTGGCCGTCTCGGCTTCTCACTTTTTGGATTTTAGAAGGGCATGACATGCCTATATCTGTGTCTCCCCCTCCTTTTACTCCTCCACCTCTTTTCTTTTCGCATGACTATATGTACTTGTCACTTTTCCATGTGTTAGTTGTGTCTTCTGAGCAGTTTGTCAGCTTTTGGACACCTTTGAAGGTGTTTTCTATGTGTTTCTATGTGTTTTTGTTTGCCTGCCATTGGTTTTAACGGTGTTCGAAGGTGTTCGACGAACAGTTCGACGAACAGTTCGGCGAACACACGGGTGTTCGACGAACCGAACCGAACTCGAACACTACGGGGGTGGCTCAACACTACTCAAGATACCTTCTTACAAGTTAGGACCTCGGTTCATCGGTCCTCTGGAGGTCATCAGTCAGATCAACCCGGTGGCCTATAAATTGAAACTCCCGGCCAACTTACGGATCCCTAACTCCTTCCATGTATCTCTCCTCAAACCCGTGGTGCTTAACTCTTTTTCCAAGTCTACAGGTACGCCTCCTGCTCCGGTTTCTGCTGAGGACGAGTTTGAGGTAGAGAACATTCTTGCCACCAAAAGGGTAAGAGGAAAGACCTTTTTTCTGGTAGATTGGAGGGGGTTTGGTCCTGAGGAGAGAACGTGGGAGCCCCGGGAGAACATCCATGCCCCTCTCATCCTAGCTAAATTTCTATCTGGCCTAAAAAAGGGGGGCCTAAAGGGGGGGGTACTGTAGTGCCGGCGTCCCTGCCCTCTGCTAGGCAGGGACGCTGTTCCCCTCACCGCTCTGCTCCGTGCCCGGCGTCCCTCTCCCGCTCTGCTGGCAGCGCGCGCTCCTTCCCGGCCACTGTGCTTAGGGCGCGCGCGCGCGCCCTCCCTCCCTCTTAAAGGGGCCGCGCGCGCCGTCCTAAGGAGTCCCCGGCCAATGGCCGGAGGACTTTACCATATATAAGGCACCTCCTCCAAAATGGAGGTGCCCGAGCAATGTTGTTGCACCGTTCTACTCTGCTTCAGCCCTCAGGTCCCTTGCCAGTTACCTGCCAGATTCCTGCCAGCTTGCTGTCCTAATCCTGCCTGATTTCCTGTTACCTGCCTGCCTGCCTGAGGTCCGACGGTCTGCCTTACAACTCCGGTCAGTCTGTCTAAGGACCAACTTGCCCGCTCACCTGGGAGCGCACATCAGCTACCTGCCTGCTTGCCTGAGGTCCGACGGTCTGCCTTACAACTCCGGTCAGTCTGTCTATGGACCAGCTTGCCCGCTCACCTGGGAGCGCTTCTCCGCTACCTGCCTGCTTGCCTGCCCGGAGGCTCCGCTGTCACGTGCTGTGACCACCAGCTATTCCAGACTCTTGCCCGCTCACCTGGGAGCGCTTCTCCGCTACCTGCCTGCTTGCCAGTCCGGAGGCTCCGCTGTCACGTGCTGTGACCACCAGCTATTCCTGACTCTTGCCCGCTCACCTGGGAGCGCTTCTCCGCTACCTGCCTGCTTGCCTACCTGGAGGCTCCGCCGTCACGTGCTGTGACCACCTGCTATTCCAGAGACTCTCGCTTGCTCACCTGGGAGCACACATCCTCCATCTGCCTTGCTAGCCTACCTGGAGGTTCAGCCATCACAGGTCGTACCTACCCTTTACCTAGAGACTGCCCCGGTCACTTGCCGTGACCTCCAGCCTGTTCTTCCAGAGACTGCCCCGGTCACTTGCCGTGACCTCCAGCCCGTTCTTCCAGAGACTGCCCTGATCACTTGCCGTGACCTCCTGCCCGTACACCCAGAGACTGTCCCGGTCACCTGCTGTGACTGCCTGCCTGGTCGCCACCCGCTCCCTTACAAGGACCGCTCCCTTGTATAGTAGCCCAGAGGTTCCGCCTCCCAGACCCGTTACAATTACATGTTGTGTTAATTACGTCTTCTGGTATTCTAATTACAGTGAATATGCATGATTCAGTTGATAGTTTATTTTCCATTTCCTCCTTTTTCTTCCTTTTCTGATCTCCCCTTCCTTTCACCCTCACCCCACTATTCTTCCTGGATTTTTCCCTTCCCTTTTTCCTTGTCTTAATTTTTAAAATGTTATTGTTCCTTATGTAGTTATATGGAATTGCCATGTTTTGGTATTACTATGTTGCATTCACTGCATAGACAAATGTGGCACCCAGGGGAAGTGGGAATAACTCGGTACCCGGGCCTTTAGCCTGGCCGTTAGGGATGTCGCGGTGGTCGGCTCCCGGGCCCGTACCCTGGGGTCTCTCCTAAAAAGGGGTTGATTTAGTAAAAGAAATAGTTTGTGACGCCACCTGTGGCTTCTGGTGAGGATCACCAGCGCTGCGCAGTCCACTGAGGCCGGTAGTAAGGCAGCTTGATGGTATAGCTCTCCACAGGTAGAGCTGGGCCTCAGGGCAGTATAGGAACGGGGATGCAGGACAAAGAGACTACGCCGGGCCAGAGCAAGAACAGGAACGGACACGATAGTCACTTCAGTATCTTTTACTGGTGGAATTTCAGGCACTCCCTGGAGCACTGTAGGGTGAAGGGTGTATGTCCGGATCCTCCCCAATGAGCAGGTTTTGGGCCTCCTGGTTCTGGCTTCTGCGTAATAAGTTTCTGACCTGCCTGGAGCTAGGCCTAACTTCGTCTCTGTTCTGCGCTGTCTGACCTTGTGGTAGGGCCTTCTCTTGGAGTGCACGCTCCCGACTTACGGGGCCCATGTGTCTCCTGGCTCTGGTACGTATCAGCACTTTAGCAATCCTGGGACCTGTAGTTCTCCAGGGATTCCAGTTTATCTGACTGGGTCGTAGAGATCCCGGTAAACTTCGGACCCGGTGTCCGGTAACTGATTCTCCTTCGGGGTGAGCCAGTTAAGCTCCTCTGCCCCCTATGTACTAACTCTCTACTCCTTCGCCTTCAGCCTACTCGAGCCCTCAATAGGCTACTCACATTAACGGCAGCGTGCCGCGTTTCACCGATCTTATGGCGCCGAAACACCTACAGCTCACCTCACTGAGCTACACCGAGTCTTGATCTGGATAAGCTCCACTGCAGACCGACCTCTCTTGGGCTTTTACACTGCAGGAACTCTCTCAACAGGTTTACTCTCTGTCAGTTCCAGTCTAGACTAACGGCTGCCTGGCTCCACCTTCCCTTATATATCTCCCTAAGGAGCTCCCTCTGGTGGTCTGAGGTGGAAGGTGGAGATGTGTGAATGGTTATGGGGGCCTCTTGTGGAGGAATCCTTCAACACACCCTTCTGGGTCTGTGATGCCAAGCACAGCTGGGCTTCACACAAACAGTATGGGAGACCCACTTCCTAATAATGGGAATATTGTTTTCAGAAGGCCCTCCGACCTCTACGTCTCTTGCAAGGGGCATTGGAGAGCCTCCAAATTTTTGGAAGCCGTTGCATTCACTGCATAGGCAAACACAATGGGAGACCCACTTCCTAATAATGGGAGCATTGTTTTCAGGAGGCCCTCCTCTAAGTCTCTTCAAAGCGGTATTGGGGTGCATCCAAATTTTCAAAGTGGTATTGGAGTGCGTCCAAATTTTGGGCAGCCTTGCCACTCACTGCATACGCAATAACAGTATAGGAGACACACTCTTTAGTAATGGGAACAATAAAACATAGCCGGCTAATGGCTCTCTAAGAATAGTGAGGGCCGACTGCTGGCCCTTTAAGAATAGTAAAGGCCGCCTGATGGCCCTATAAAAATAGGCTTTGTGACTTTCAGAGTCCCTCCTTCATAAATGAAACACGATGTGTCTGATGATATCTCACACATCACGTGGCCAACTAAGGTTGTAAAATGTTAAAATGACATTTCTTGGTAAATGCATTTGTCACGGTTGAAGCAATGCAAAAGTGAAAAAACGCATCAAAAACGCTACGTGTGAACATAGCCCAAGGTGTGGAGGAGCATTTTTGGTTATTTATTTTGCCTTAAATACAAGTCATTACCCTGGAAAGGATGTTCCTTAACATATTTCCTGGGAAAATCCATTTTGGTTTCGTTTTTGTATGTTTTACTGTGAGTCCGTAAAAGTGGCGAAATACTCTGACCACGTTGGTGACAGCAGTGATCTGGGAGTCAGCGATGCTTCTAGGGGTCTTCACCATGCTTTTCCCATGTGATATGAGAACTGTTCCAATCGATTTGGGCAATTTTTAGGCCTCTGCAGACCGCCGGGGGATAGGGGGCTCCGGATAAATGCTCGAGTTTCCATAGACTTACATTGGGCTCATTACTTGGACCGAGCACCCGAGTATTCCAATCTGCTCGACCCGAGCATCGAGCACCTGAGCATTTTAGTGCTCGCTCATCACTAGTGATAATAGATTTTCATTTAGCCAGGAAGTTATTCTAACAAATGGAAATTATAAGGGAATAAGTGATTGGAAAGAAAATTAATCCTTTTAACTATAAAGTGCTTTTGCTTTCAATGTCTCACTTCAGACTAGTGATCGGTGGGAGGCCACTGTCTCCACTGCATGGAAAAGACATTTTAGGAAAATGATCTGCTTTTTTATTCCCATTAACTGCACCAATGTTGTTGGGCTGGCATGTGGTATTGTGCCCACATTTGCTTGGTATATGCTGCAATACCATCATTTCTTTAAAAGTTATGTATCACATATGATATCTTATGAAGTAAAGCCAGATATATATTTTATTTTTTCCAGTCCATGTTTTTCTTTTCTCTTTCCAGGAATATGAGGTAGCCATATTGGCTGGGATTTGATCAGAACAGCATTTAGAGCTGTGCTTTACTGCAGCACCCCCTTGGACCATACACAGGATCAACTATAACCCATATTAATGCATTGACGTGCCCTTAAAGGGAACCTGTCATCAGAAAAAAATGCTATTAACCTGCAGATAAGGGGTTAATCTGCAGGTTAATAGCGTTATTAACTTGAACGCTTCGGGAACAAAATTAACTTTATTCTCCCCAGCATCACTCGGTTTCAGACACGAGGTTGGCGCCGGTTCAGTAGCCGATCCTCCGGCCCTGACTGACAGGCGGCCGGCCTCTGCATTTGGGCAGGCTGTCAGTCAGGTTCAGGGGCGCGGTTACAGCCACAGTGTGTGCACTGGGAGAATTCACAAGTCTGTAGTCATTTTAGACTGGACAGCCCCTTTAATAAATTCTCCCCATAATGAGATTATTTTGTTACATTAATCATATTTTTGTTTTACAATAATTTTTATTATTATTTAGTAATTTAACAGGCAATTAGGTAACAAAGTAATAAATGATATGAATGGGAGGAAAGGAGTAGAGGGGTTGGAAGTATAGATGAGCGGTGTTCGACTCGAACTGTTCGCCAATCTCAGATTCAAGCTGTTTTGGGCGGTGTTCGAGCCGTTCGGCGAACACGAACGATTTGAAAAAAATTCGGCTGTTCGAGGTTATGTTCGATTACTGTTCGTGCACCAAAATCATAACTGGATTTTTTCTCCGTAATGCTGAAAATTAATGTTAATACGCAGTTTGAGTGTACAGCGGGGCGGGGGGAGGGGCAGGGGATGGATCTCTGCAGGAACAATGAAGATCTCCATTTTTTTTTTCTCTTTCCCGCATTTACAGTGGGGAGGTGCTATCTGTCAGCCTATCAGCAGCGCACACACGGAGCGAAGTGCTTTTTTTCACACAAGCAAGGGCATGTGTCATTGGCAGTGTATGTCACATGTCCTTGTCCTATAAGACCCAGCCATTTTCCCCGTCGCCACCATTTTCTCACTGCTGCAGCTGGGTGTTAGACGGCACCGCTGTTGCTGTGTGCGCTATACCTTGTTAATTTAAAGCCAATTTTCGCACAAATCTACAGATAGCTTGGGAGTAGGGAATAGTTGTGATTGCAGTCCTTTTAAGGACTAGGTTACAGCATTTCCTACGACTTTTATCAGGCAGGTCTGTGCTCTTAAATAGATAGGTTGTGGGAGTAAAGACTAATTGTAATTGCAGTCCTTTTCAGGACTAAGTTACATCAGTTCCTATCACTTTTTGCCAGGCAGATCTGTGCCAGTGCTGTGCAAGTTTTTTTCACAGCATTTGGCTAAATCTAGCAAAGCTAATCCTTTTTGGCCTACTGCAGAGTGTGTTAGTCAGTGGAGTAGCCTATCTGTGTTGCAAGCTACACCACCTGTGTATAGAATACCAATTTTTTTACTGCACCTAGTGAAGTAAAACCTTTTGGGCATAGCATCATTCTATTAGTCTATCTATACTGACCTCCACCAGGTTGCAAATTGAATAGACTGGGTCTATTAGTCCATCATGGGCATAGCATCATTCTATTAGTCTATCTATACTGACCTCCACCAGGTGGCAAATTGAATATAATTTTTTTCTGCATCTAGCTCTGAAAAAATATTTGGGCCTCTAGCAGTGTGTGGGACTGGGTCTATTAGTCCATCTATACTGACCTCCATCTGGTTGCAAATTAAAAATAATTTTTATCTGCATCTAGCTCGGAAAAAATATTTGGGCTTCTAGCAGTGTGTGAGACTTGGTCTATTAGTCCATCTATACTGACCTCCATCTGGTTGCAAATTAAAAATAATTTTTTTCTGCATCTAGCTCTGAAAAAATATTTGGGCTTCTAGCAGTGTGTGGGACTTGTTCTATTAGTCCATCTATACTGACCTCCATCATGTTGCAAATTGAATATAATTTTTTTCTGCATCTAGCTCTGAAAAAATATTTGGGCTTTTAGCAGTGTGTGGGACTTGTTCTATTAGTCCATCTATACTGACCTCCATCAGGTTGCAAATTGAATATAATTTCTTTCTGCATCTAGCTCTGAAAAAATATTTGGGCTTCTAGCAGTGTGTGGGACTTGGTCTATTAGTCCATCTATACTGACCTCCATCAGGTTGCAAATTGAATAAATCATCAGAGAATCCATAAAAGGGTGGAAAAGGGGTCAGCCAAGTCAGGAGTGTAGACGTCCCGTCCCGTGTCACTAAAACTGATTTCTCACATCATATCCCTAACACCATTAACATGACACTCACAATTTGAAGCAACACTACTGTCTACTGCATTTGTGATCGCCTTCTTCGGGGCGCTATGCATAAGCGAATTAGTCCCTCAATCCAAAATTACCACCAGTGGAGGCTTATTACACCAGGACGTATTCGGATGGCAAAATTTAGAAGAGACAGAGGCGGTGTAGTGGTACGACACCGACAACTGGAAGGAGATAAAGCAGGCCTCATATGGCCCGATGGTGTTCACTTAATGGATATTGTACTGGACATATTCCTGTCAGGACTCCAGGACGGAGTGGAACAAGCGTTAAGATTGATGGGTGGGGGTCAAAGTCCTGCATACGAGTACGCAGGATCCTCCGTGGCCTGGAAATAGAAAGGACATGTTGGAGAGTTACACTTGTTGACCAACTTGCCGGAGTGGAGACCCAGCGCATGCTGCAACAAGCTGAATTATTTTAGAAATAAAATGCCTTTCTAATGGAATGAGTATAAAGAGTTAATAAAGCTGTGACCGATCCTAACCCATACAGTTGTAAGAGTTACATTATTGTATTGTCAAGGAAAGGGGGGCGGTAGGGGGGCTGAGCGTCTGGGTTTGGTTGGGGGTCCCCACAGTCTGCCTAGGCTAGATGCATTTAAAAAATTCTTATTAGATACACAGGCTCTGCAGCTTGCTTCGCAGCTGGGCTACTATGCCCAAAGTATTGCCTAGGCTAGATGCAGTTAAAAATTCTACGCTGACTAGCAGACACTGAATATTTGGAGCAGACCTCTGAGTAAACAGCTCTTCAGACTCAACCATCTGTATTACCCCAAGGCATAGTGTATGTAGTTTCTTACAGTTAAAAGGGGGGGGAGCGACCCAACCCACCTGGAATTGACGATGCCAACGTCACGTAAGACACAGCAAGGGGACTCCAAAAAGAGTCTCCATTTTTTCCCAAAATTGTGGCACAGACACCACTTAACCCTAGAACGCATACCTGGGGCCTCGCAGGCCCGCCCTGTTAATTGTTTTCTATTTTCTGCAAGATTACTTTAGTTCGAATTTTGAAACTCTAGGTATTCTTCATGTATATAGTTGTTTGTCATTTGAGTTTGAGTTATTCCATGTTATTTGCACATGGGCCTAAAAGGCCCCAGGTGTATGAAAGTGTAGATTTTTATGGTCATGCGTTCTAGGGTTAAGTGGCATCAATTGCCCCACAGTTGCTTAAAACGGTTGGTGAGGTGATTTTACCAAATCCTCAAGCTTTTGGTCTCCCAAGGATAACACAGGGGTAGAAAAGTTTTTACGAATCCATGATTTGTTCATCTTTATGAACGTGAGTCTGGCTACATTCTCAGTGGACAGCCGCGTGCGCTTATCTGTCAGCACACCACCTGCAGCGCTGAACACACGTTCAGAGAGAACACTGGCTGCAGGGCATGACAAGATCTCCAAGGCGTGAGTGGCGAGCTCCGGCCATTTTTCCAGATTGGAATACCAAAATGAGCAAGGGTCCAGTGACACAGTCATGGCTTCGATGTTCACTTGGAGATACTCCTGCACCATCCTCTCTAGGCATTGACTATGTGTCAGACTTCTTGTCTCCTGTGGCCTTGCAAAGGATGGTCTAAAAAAGTGGTGAAACGATTCCACAAAATTGCTGTTACCAGCAGATACTGTGTTACTGTTACGGTTTGAGTGATGAAGACTCGACAGTCCCACGGTTGGCAAGTTAGAACTGTGAGATTCACTACATGCACCACTGGTGTTTTGTGGAAAAGCACATGTAAGATTTTGCAACAGCGTCTGCAGATACTCCTGCATGCGTCAATCCCTTTTTATGGCAGGAATTATTTCGCCAAATTTACTTTTGTACCGGGGATCTAAGAGTGTGGCAACCCAGTAGTCGGGATTATTTCGAATTCTGACAATCTGAGGGTCATGTTGCAGGTAGTGCAGCAAGAAGGCACTCATGTGTCTTGCGTATCCAGGAGGACCAAGTCTTTGTTGTGTTGGTAGCGAGGTAAGAAACATGCTTCCTTCCTCTGCCCTCTCCCCCCAACCTCGCACAACAGAAATGTGATCAAGGTCTCCCTCATCTGATGAGTCTTCCATGCCCATCGCCAGTTCGTCCTCCACTTCTTCCTTGGCTCCTGCACCTTCCTCAACAGTTTGGCTGCTACCATGCGCCCTGGTTAATCCCTCTCCCCCACCCTCCCATGCCTGCCGCCTTGGTGCTGCCAACCGTCAGGACCTTGGAGATGTTATCCCTTCAGCATACGACTCCTCCTCTACTTCCTCCACCTCCTCTTGTCCCACCACCTGACTCTGAATTCTGTTTAATGTGTGCTCCAGCATGTAAATCACCGGAATAGTCATGCTGATAATGGCATCGTCGTCAGCACTAAACATCTTCGTCGCCATTTCAAAATTGTGCAGAAGGGTGTGTGGTGCCCCTGAGGGTTCAGTCGCCACAGAGTTACTGCATCTCACCCAGAGGTGTGGTATCTCACCCTCAGGTAAGGAAGGCGTATGGCTCGGGACCCTAACACCTGCATCCAACACATACCCGCAGTGGGGGTAGGGCGAGATTGCTCCTAAGGGAGAGCACAGTCCCAGGTCCCTAGCTGGTGGGAGGGTCCTATGTAGTGGGTGCTTAGGGGAGCACATGACAGGGAGAGTATAAATAGGAAGCCATCTTAGAAAGAGCAAGCCAGTCAGAGGAGGAAAAGTGACAGGAGCAGAGGCTCGGCATGAGCTCTGCTCCGGAGGCGGACCTAGCCTGGGAGGCCCAGGACTGAAGGAGAGAAGAGAGGAGTGGGAGCAGGAAGGTTCCAGGAACCGAAGGGACCCTAGGGCTACGGGCCGTGCAGAAGGCCACCCGTACTCCCGCTGCTACCAGGAGGTAGAGGGGTCAGGCCAGATAAGGGGAACCGTCCCTCAACTAGCGGAGAAACAGCAAGGCTCAACTAGAAACCGGAGGCTGCAGCATTTCATGTACTGCAGGCAAAAGTCCACACCAGTCTCACTAAGAAGGTAGCCACATAGGACCCAGGAACACAAGTCGCCTGCCAAGGCCCGATGATACCGGATAGAAGTGTCACTGGGTGTGAGGTGCAGGGAGAAGGCCAGAGAAAGGACACACAGAAGGGGGTCCTGCTAAGTACTCCGGAGCTATCTGGGGGTGGACTGAGCCCCTCACTGAGTACGCACAGCACGATGGGTGAGATTGCTCTGGTACCTGTAATCTGGACTGCAACAACTGTGAGTAAAGATCTTGGGACTGCATCACACGGACTCTGTGTTCATTACTGATTCCCTGCACTACAACCACCATCATTCACCCACACTGCCCTGAAGCTACACTTTTCCTGTGGTGAGTAATAATACCATTGCTGCAAAACCACCAGCTTCAGAGGACTGTTCCGCAGCGGTGGCCCCTTTGGCCGCACTCCACAGGTGGCGTAGTCGGACATTATAAAATCCATATATACAAATTACCCTTGGATTGACCGCCCTGGGTCACGGACCGGGTCACCGTCACAGTGACTACAACCCCCAGCGTCTACCGGCTCGACTCAGGGTACCCCACGGCCCAGGGGGCGCGTCAACTTCATAGGTCCCTGATCTGAGACCACTCCTGCAGCGTGATTTGCCCCACCTCTGGATCTCGTTGGCCCAGGCTATACTTCAGAACGTATTGCACCAGGGCTTGTCGGTGCTGCCACAGTCGCTGCAACATGTGCAGAGTTGAATTCCACCGTGTCGGCACATCGCATTTCAGCCGGTGAACTGGCAGGCCCAATGACTTCTGTAGAGATGTAAGTCGTTGAGCTGTGGGATGCGAACAGCGGAAGTGAGCACACAGCGACCGTGCCCTCTGCAGAAGGCCATCTAGTCCGGGATAGTGGGCTAAAAATTTATGGACAACCAGGTTCAACACGTGAGCCATACAAGGCACGTGTGTGACATTGCCCCGGTGAAGGGCCGCACCCAGGTTTGCAGCATTGTCGCACACGGCCTTCCCTGGTTGCAGGTCCAGTGGAGACAACCATTCATGAAACTGGGTCTCCAGAGCTGACCACAACTCCTCAGCTGTGTGACTCACATTTCCCAGACATTCCAAAGTAAACACTGATGCCGTTGAGCCCTGCTGCCAGCATAGTAAGGAGGTGTGCAGGATTCCTTCTGCGCAGTTAGAAAGCAGGTGGCATTACCAGACAGGCTTTGGGTGCAGGTGGAGGACCGAGAGGAGGTTGAGGAGGCAGAAGCAGTGGAGGAACTTCGAGATAAAGATGATTGACGCACAACTCCTGGGGACGGCAAGACTTGGACAGCAGCCCCTTGTCCTGCTGTCACCATAGTTACCCAGTGCCCAGTCAGCGACATGTAACGCCCCTGTCCATGCCTACTCGTCCAAGTGTCTGTGATGAAATGCACCCTGTCACACACAGAGTTTCTCAAAGAAGCGTTGATGTTGCGTGCGACATGCCGGTGGGGCGCAGGCACACCTTTCTTTGAGAAGTAGTGCCGACTGAGCATCTGGTACTGGGGCACTGCGACGGACATAAGGTCTCGAAAATCCACTGTGTCCTCCAGGCGGAAAGGCAGCATTTCTGTAGCCAACAGCTTGCAGATGGTGAAATTCAACCTCTTAGCTTTCTCATGGCTAGGAGGAAATGGTCTTTTACTTTTTCACATCTGAGGGACCGAGGGCTGGCTGTTGTGTTTAGACGGAGTTGAGTAGGGTGTCCCCGGCAAACTGCCGGTCTGTGAGGAAGATGCAGGCGGACATGTTAGGTTGCCTTGATCCAAAGGTGGTGCTCTCGATGTCAGAAAGCGCTCAACACCAGCAGATGTTTCCACTTCCCAATGAACTGACGACCTGCCAATCATACTGGCTTTTGCAGGTAAAGAGGTGGCAGGTCTGCGTCCAAAAACATGTGTGACTGCTGTCCCCCCAGTCACAGAGGATGAAGAGGCCGCGGATGCACAAGATGGGGCAGACGGTGGTTGGCCCAGCCTGCTAGGCTGCATTGTAGCACAGTGAGCTTCCCACTGCAACTTATGCTTCATATCCATGTGACGGTACATGCATGAAGTACTCAAACTATGGATTTTTTGGCCTCTACTTAGCTTTTGGTGACAAATATTACAGATAACAAAAGTTGGGTCATCCTTATCGATCTGAATAAATGCCCAGGCTATGCAAGGCTTAGAGCCCATGCGACCTGAAGAGCCACTACGACTTGTGGTCAGAGGCAGAGTTGTGTTTGAGGACGCAGTTTTTGACGTGCTTCCAGTACTCCGTCTCTGTCCAGGAAGGCGCAACCTAACCTCGTCGTCAATAGCATCTGTGATGCCCCGCTCCGCTTGGTATCACAGATCCTAGAAGAGTGTATTGATGGAATCCTCCACAAGAGGCCCCCATAAACATTCACACATCTCCACCTTCCACCTCAGACCAGCAGAGGGAGCCCGTTAGGGATATAAATAGGGAAGGTGGAGCTAGGCAGTTCAGTTCCTCTGAAGAGTTCCTGCAGTAGAGAAGCCTAAGAGAGGTCAGTCTGCAGTGGAGCTCAGTCTAGTCTAGAGAACTCAGTTAATAGTTCAGCAGTGGAGCACGAGGCTCCTGCTAGCTAGATTCAGGGAGCCCAGATTGAGCTTAAGGTGTGCCGGCGCCATAAGATCGGTGAAGCGCGGCAAGCTGCCGTTAGTATGTATAGCCTAGTGAGGGCCCGAGTAAGCCGAAGGCGAGTGGCGAGTTAGTACATGAGGGGCAGAGGAGGTTAACCAGCTCACCACGAAGCATTTACCGGACACCGGATCCGAGCTTACCGGGATCTCTATGACCCATTAAGGCATAACCGGAATCCCTGGAGAACTACAAGTCCCAGGATCGCTAAGGTGCTGATACATAGCAGAGCCAGGAGACGCTTAGGCCCCGCATACTGGGAGCGTGAACTCCAAGAGAAGGCCCTACCACAAGGTTAGCCAGCGCAGGACAGAGACAAAGTTAGGCCTAGCTCCAGGCAGGTGAGAAACTTACTATGCAGAGGCAAGAAACAGGAGGCCCTACACCCGCACATTGGGGAGGATCCTGATATGCACCCTTCACCCTACAGTGCTCCGGGATATGCCTGAATTTCCTCCAGTAAAAGGTACTGAAGTGACTACCGTGTCCGTTCTCGTTCTTGATCTGACCCAGCTGGGTCTCGCCTGTCCTGCATTCCCCCTGCATACGCTGCCCTGAGACCTATTTCCACCTGTGGGGAGCTATACCATCAAGCTGCCTTATCACGGGTCTCAGTGGACTGCTGCAGTGCTGGTGCTTCTCACCACATACCACAGGTGGCATCACGAACTCTTATAAAATTAACAATTATCCACCCTTTTAAAGAGTGACCCCAGGGTACGGGCCAGGGAGCCGACCACTGCAACATCCCCAAGGCCAGGCAAAGGCCCGGGTACCGAGTCATCCCCATCCCCTGGGCTAGTCACATCCTCCTCCACCTCCTCCGCTGACCTCATCGACTGGCTGACTGTGGGTTGACAGTAAGTGGGATCTCCAACCTTGTCATCATCACCCTGTGTGTTATCATACCCGTCGTCCTCAAAGCCAACCTCTTCCTGCCCTGACCGAAAAGTCAAGTTGTCGCTCCAATCAGGCATTTGAGTCTCATCATCGTCTTCATCATTGTCTCCACCAACAGGACTTACAGTTTAGGAACGAGGGTCTACATTATGCTCAGAACCTTCTTCATCTGGTCCTGGATCTGACTTATAAAGATTCTGGGCATCAGTGCAGATCATTTCCTCGTCTGGATTAACAGAAGCTCTAGAGCAGACCTCCGTTTCCCAGGCTATAGTATGAGTAAACAGCTGTGCAGACTCAACCATCTGTGTTACCCCATACTCAGACGGGCAGCTGGAGACTTGGGAGCTGTGAGGAAGCAAGTGCGATTGGGGTGACACCTCTGAGGACTGGAGTATTTGTAATGTTGAAATTGAGGTGGAGGAGAGCCCACTTGAAGGAGCACTTGATATCCGCTGAAGCACCTGCTGTTTTTGTGCCTCATCTGGAATTTGTAGTGATGGGCGTGTCCGTAAGAAAGGGATCGTATCACATTGTCCACGAAAAGAAGTCGACATGTTAGTTTGGCTGTAAGATGGTCTTTCTTCTGCAGATGTTACTCCCCCCCCACCATGGGGGGGCTCGACCCACCAGCGGACAGGCACCAGTATTGGGAGAGGGGGGCTGGCCGTCAGGATCCACCGCGGCTCTGGCACAAACTCGGTGACACGGAGGTGGCACGGGCAGGAACGGACTGGCCGTGTCAGCTTCTCACTTTTTGGATTTTAGAAGGGCATGACATGCCTATATCTGTGTCTCCCCCTCCTTTTACTCCTCCACCTCTTTTCTTTTTGCATGACTATATGTACTTGTCACTTTTCCATGTGTTAGTTATGTATTCTGAGCAGTTTTTCAGCTTTTGGACACCTTTGAAGGTGTTTTCTATGTATTTCTATGTGTTTTTGTTTGCCTGCCATTGGTTTTAACGGTGTTCGAAGGTGTTCGACGAACAGTTCGGCGAACACACGGGTGTTCGACGAACCGAACCGAACTCGAACACTACGGGGGTGGCTCAACACTAGTTGGAAGTTGAAACAAAGGGGTAAATGGAGTAATGGGGGTTGGGGAGGGGAGGGGAAGGGGGAAAAAATTGAATCGACTGATGTTGGTAACCACAGAGAAAATAACAAGTGTGAACAATTATAACAAAAAGAAACAAATAAATAACATTACGAGAGAAATACCGAATATCATAAATGAGTAAATTACTGAGAAATACAGATAATGCGGCTATGCAAAGGACTCACGAAACATTAAGGGAATTTAGCCGTCCAAATATCCCATTTCTTTGAAAACTTAGCCACATTATTGTTAATAATAGCAAATCTGTATTCATATGTCCTGTGCAAGTTCATTTTCCCAATTAAGTCTTTTAATGAAGGGATGTCTGGCTTTTTCCAGTAGAATGCCAGGGTATTCTTGCAAACTAAAAGAACATGTATTAATAAAGATCTCTCGGAAAAACTGAGAGATTCTAAACCTAGAAAAGTCGAGTGAGGGGTAAGATTGAATGATTTATCCAAAAGGTCATTGACTAGATTGGATATCTGAGCCCATAGAATATGTATTTTGGGGCAACTCCAAAAAATATGTATGAGATCACCTCTAAGCCCACAGTTCCTCCAACACAAAGGAGAGTTGCTTGAGGTTATGTGGTGAAGCCTAATAGGTGTATAATACCATCTCGAGATAAGCTTAAAATATGATTCTTGTAAGGGCATTGAAATATTTGAGGCTTGTGTGTATGTTAACGCATTTTCCCATTGATCGATGTGAAAGGTGCTTTTTAAGTCTGCTTCCCAATGTAACATGTACAGATTTTTATTGAATAATAGGTCATTGCTGAATCCTTTGTAAATGTAGCACAAACTCCAAAAAATTTTGTGAATGGGATTGCTAATGAGATTTGCTGAAGTTTCTGAAATTAGGAATTTACCTGAAAGGAATTTATGGATAATCTCTTTTATATTGGAATAGTGAAAAAAGTCAGAGAGGGATAAATTGAAATTATTTTTGATGGTTTTGAAGGGTAAGATGTTGGAGCCGTCATGAAGGTCTTTTAGTTTTTTTAAACCTCTACTTTCCCAAAGATCTGGGATTGAGGAGCTGTATAGGGAGGCTATGAATGATAATGGAAAGTTTTTTTAAATTGTGAATTTGTTTAAATTTGAGCCTCTGGAATGATTTTTTTTGTTGCTTTGCAAGTTTTTTCCAAGCCCAGATAGTCGCATTAAATATAGGATGGGATGGGTCGTGTCTGTTTTTTTAAAAAGATGTTTAAATAGAAGTTCTCAGGGGGTGGGGGATGTTATTGTTCAAAGCTGTTTCAAGAATAGTCCAAGCTGGAGGATATATCAGATTGAACCAGTTGGCACTTTGTTTTATAAGATTTGCTAGGAAATATGCTGAAATATTTGGTAAGCTGAGTCCACCATTGATTTTGTTTTTATAAAGGATGTTAGTAGAAATTCTGGCTCTTTTATTATTCCATATGTAGGAATTTATTTGATTTTGAATTTTAAGAATGAATGTGTGGGGAATGATTAGAGGGAGGTTCCGGAAAATATAAAGAATTTTCGGTAGTATGAACATTTTAACCATAAGAACCTTACCCCACCAAGAGAGGTCCTGTTTGCCATATCTTATTATTTCTTTATATAAGACGTCACTGATGGATTCTAAATTGGTGGAGATAATAGAATTAATATCTTTACAAATAATGATCCCTAGGTATGTTATATTTTTTTCTGCCCAACTGAAAGACGTGTTCATCTTCAAAACGTTTTTTGAGAATTGGTTCAAATTGAAATGGAGTAATTTTGATTTCTCCTTATTAATTTTGAAATGAGAGATTAATGAAAATGAATCTAGTATTTCAGAGACCTCCTTCACAGAATTTGTTGGATCAAGTAGGGTTAACATTATGTCATCCGCAAAAAGGCTTATTTTAAATTGACGAGATGTGGTGGGTATTCCTTTAATTTTTGGGTTTTCTCTAATTTTTTGGGTTAATGGTTCCATGGCTAAAACAAAAAGTAGGGGAGAAAGAGGACAGCCCTGTCTTGTGCCATTTGAGATGGGAATTGTGTTGGATTACTGATTGTTCACATAGACTCTGGCATGGGGATTGGAGTAGAGGGCTATAATAGAAGATAGAAAATAACTATTGAAGCCGAATTTAATGAGTGTTTGTTTTACATATTCCCAGTTTATCCTGACGAAGGCCTTTTCCGTGTCCAACGCTTATAGAGTAGCTGGTAGTTTAGAGGTGTTAATTATTTTTATAATGTTTATTAATCTCCTATTACCGTCAGTTGCTTGCCTCCCTACAACAAAACCAATTTGATCGTCGTTAATTAACTGAGGGAGAATGTCGGAAAGACGGTTTGCCAAAACTTTTGAATATATTTTAATGTCCGTATTTATTAGCGAGATGGGCCTATAATTTTTGATGTTATCTAGGTCTCCTTTCGATTTAGGGATTAGGATGATAGTTGCTTCTAACATTTCTGACGGAAAAGATCCCAGAGTCGATGCTGAATTAAAAATTTTGGTAAGGTGAGGGGAAAGGTGTTGATTAAAGATTTTGTAATATTCATTGATGAACCCATCTGGTCCCGGGGCCTTAAAAGATTTCAGTTGCTTAATTGTGTTTTCTATTTCTGGAGTAGTAAAAGGCCGATTTAAAGATTCTTGATCGGGGTGATTCAGTTTTGGGAGTTTGATAGAAGAAAGGAAATTATTGATTACTTCTGTGCTTGGTTGAGGGGATAAAGGAGATGAGCTGATATTATATAGGTTTTTGTAGAAAATTGCAAATTGATTAGCGATATCTCTGGGGTGATGAAAGATTATACCATTTTCTGCCTTAATTTTGTCAATTCTATTGAAAATTCTTTTTTGTTTTATGCGACGGGCCATAAAGCGGGTCAGTTTATTTAAAGCTGCATATTGGTTAAATTTTGAATTTTTAATGACTGAGTCAAAAGATGAAAAGATCTCTAACCTCAGTTCCTGTCTTAAGTTCAATAACTCGCTCTGTATTTTCGAAGAGGGGAAGGTGAGATTGATTTGTTCTGATTCTTTTGCTTTGATTATATTTTGGAGTTTATTTATTTTAGACCTACTTTCTTTCTTTTGCAAGGATGAGAGTTACATTAATCATATTTTTGAGACAAATAAACTAAAGCAGATTATGAGAAATTCTAAGTTTATTAACAATATATAAGTTTATTAACAATATATACAGTAAGTCTAATAACGAAGCTTATCATGTATTTTCTGCCTCCCCGTACGGTGGAAGGCAGCATATAGTCGGTACATAAGATACAGGTGGTAGCATAACCAGTGTCCGACCAGGTTCTTCATGGACGTAGCGTATCTATAGTCGATGGCAGCTATAACCACATAAGATGCTACAGTCAGGACTACGGCTGACACAACTGCAGTGGCGAAATACACAGAAACATCGTGTCTGACTTCTGCCACCCTGCGTCGTGCATTCTGAGCCCAGGCGTGGTACAGCCATCCTCTCGGACAGAAGTTCATAGTTCTATACTTCTTTGGATCTTTCGTGTATGCAATAAGTAGACATATTAGAAAGTAAGCGAAGTAAATCTGTCCAATCATGATGAAGCCAACAAGATTCCTGAAGGCAGGAAGAGTCGGTAAACAGGATCCAACGGTCGTTGTTACAGCGAACAGGAGCGTAATACCGATGGCCATCTGCCGGGCACTCAGCCGCTCGTGACCAGTCTTCCACTTCACTACAACGATCTGCTGCTCCATAGTGGTGACAATCTGCTTCAGCCGAGAACAGGTTGTCAGATGCTTGAGAAATCTGCAACGAAGAAATATCCTATTGAAATCGCTGAGATGCTGGACAGCTCCAAGAACACGTCCGACGTCTCTAACCAATCAACGACAAATGGTGGAACATTGCTCCTTCTGTGTTCTGTGATTATGATGCCGCAGAGTTCTGTGATTATGATGCCGCAGAGTTCTGTGATTATGATGCCGCAGAGTTCTGTGATTATGATGCCGCAGAGTTCTGTGATTATGATGCCGCAGAGTTCTGTGATTATGATGCCGCAGAGTTCTGGGATTATGATGCCGCAGAGTTCTGTGATTATGATGCCGCAGAGTTCTGTGATTATGATGCCGCAGAGTTCTGGGGTTATGATGCCGCAGAGTTCTGTGATTATGATGCCGCAGAGTTCTGTGATTATGATGCCGCAGAGTTCTGTGATTATGATGCCGCAGAGTTCTGTGATTATGATGCCGCAGAGTTCTGTGATTATGATGCCGCAGAGTTCTGTGATTATGATGCCTCAGAGTTCTGTGATTATGATGCCGCAGAGTTCTGTGATTATGATGCCGCAGAGTTCTGTGATTATGATGCCGCAGAGTTCTATGATTCTATTATTATGAGGAAGTACGGTTCTATGATTCTATTATTATGAGGCAGTATGGTTCTATGATTCTATTATTTTGAGACAGTACGGTTCTATGATTCTATTATTATGAGGCAGTACGGGTGTATGATTCTATTATTATGAGGCAGCACGGTTCTATGATTCTAAGGCGTCTGTCTTCTAGACTCTTGCATTAAGAGGCGGCAGGGTTCTAAGCTCTACCATAATAATGTGGCAGGGTTCTAAGTTCTATATATTACTCGCCTATCTTGGGTCCAGAGCCGGGCACTGCTTCTGACGCGCCCCTGGGCCTACTTGGTGTAGCGTTGCGCACGCGGGGACTACCCGGAGCCGGGCCTGTTGGGGGTAGTAGTCTCGTGGCGGTGACCCGGTCCGTGCCCAGGGAGTCAAACTGTGTGGCTGAGTATTAGCAGTAGATGTTGGATGACTACGCCACCCATTGAATGCAGCTATGGAGCTGCCGCTGCAGAGCAGACCGCTGAGGCCGGTGGTACGATTGTGCAGCGTAGATGGTATAACCCCCAACGGGAGGGGTATGGCCTCAGGGCAGCCGACGTGGATGATGGGGGTAGCAAGAACCACTCAGAGACGATGCGGTGTAGTTCAGGGTCTTTACTGGTAATCAAGATAGACCCTCCCGGAGTACTGGCTAGCGATCGGGGCCTGGTCAGTCTTTGAGCAGATGGGATTTCCCCTGGCCAGGCGGAGTTGTAGGCCTCCCCAACTAATTGTACTCTTCTGGCTACCTTGCTAGAGGCGGGTAAAAGTAGCCCACGTCCCTGAGTGTACCGTGTGGTGCTCACCCGTATGGCCGGTGACTCGGGGCCTTCTGGTAGCTTCCGCTCCATGACGGCGGTGCTGGTCCCACGCGTGTGACCGTGCCTTCGGGTTTCTTGGCCAGAGGACCTGAAATCCCCTGCCGGTCGGTTTCTGCTGCTGGGTAAGGATTCGCCCCCGCAGCCTCGGACTCCAGGTCCGGTGATAATTCTTCAATCAGGGCGAGCTCTACAGCTGCCAGCCCCTGATTCCTTGTAGCACTGCTCCCACTGAGCTCCTGATCTTTCTTTCCTATAGCTGCTCCACTACAGACCAGACTGTGTCTCTGTCTGTGTTCTCTGCTCTTTCTCAACTCTCTAACCCTGCCTCAGCCCCAGTTTTATATAGGGGAAGTTCTTCCCCTCCCAGGACTGGGCAGGAGGTGTGGCATGCATAGGATTCCTGACCAAGAGACCTCCCACCTGCTCTCAGACGTAATATTGCTATTACTGTGGAAACCAGACCCCTGGGGTGCCACATTCCCCCCTAGTGAATTTTAGTACTACGGGACTAAACATATTTTTGTAACATAACAAATTACAAACAGAAACAACGCAATAAAGAAAAACATTAGGATGGTCACGGCGTGTCCGCAACCGGGTGCAGTCTTTGAAGAAAACAAGGGTGTCCATTTCACCAAAAACAGGGATACGTAACCAGGTAGGGGTCTGTCCTGCCCCGAGTCCTTAACAGTCTTTAGTCCATTCCTGGGTTACGCTCCAACCATATGCACAAAGGATTCCCGGTAAATCCACCAAAGACTCCTATGAAATAACTAGAAACACATAATTATTTACAAGTAACAGAAAACAAGTGAATACAAATAATACAGTCTAAACACTTAGATCCTCCAACGTACGGGCAACTGGACTCTAGTAACCCTAGTGGACCTACGAAGCTGACTG
This sequence comes from Phyllobates terribilis, assembly GCF_046119375.1. Taxonomy (NCBI): domain Eukaryota; kingdom Metazoa; phylum Chordata; class Amphibia; order Anura; family Dendrobatidae; genus Phyllobates; species Phyllobates terribilis. Next base: position 197,477,214 of record NW_027362767.1, read on the forward strand.
ACTGGTCCTGAGCTACAGGGTATAGGAGCTGTCAAGGGTAAACTGGGCAGCCGTCTACGGACTCTTTGGCTCACTAGAGGTATGGCAGGCTCACTATAAGCAGAGGGTTGATTCTCCTGGTCTGCTTGTGTGGGGTCTTCTGCCTCCTGGACCGGCTGTTCTTCCAGCTCTACCTGTGTCTCCGTAGGCACTTGGGATGCTGGTTGGAGGAACGTGAGGACGGGTACCACAACAGCACCATTGACTTGAGTCCAAGACCGAGGGAAGTCTCCGAGCACAGTACTAACCATATCTTCCCTTTCCTCTACGGGTCGAGGGTCTTCTTGTTCCTCTTCAAGGTTCCGTAGCTGTTCGGGACAATTCTTCAGGTGATCCCGAGATACAATGGCTGTGGTTTCCCCTCCGTCTTTACTGATTGTACAGATCTTTGGGTTGTCGTAGCTTGAGGGCAGTACGGTGTACGGGTCCTTCTCCCACTGGTCGTCCAACTTGTGGAGCCGTCTTTTCCTCTTCAAGACCTGCTCTCCGGGCACCAGGGGAACAGCGGGAGCATACTGGTTGTAAGTTTTCTCTTGTCTTTCCCTAGCTTGACAGAGACTTCGCTCCACGCTCTCCTGTACTTTCCGGTACTGCTGCTGCCTCTCTGTGTCCCAGTCTGCTTCTGGTGAAGTGTCCTCGGGTGTCAGGACTCCCATCTCCAGATCAACAGGAAGCTTACCCGGTCTCGCCCTCATTAGGTAAGCCGGGGTGCAGTTGGTGGAACCCACAGGGATGTGGTTGTATAGGTCCACCAGGTCGGGCAGCTTTTCAGGCCACAGACTACGTTCTTCCAGGGGCAATGTTTTCAGAAGATCTATCACCACCTGGTTCATTTTCTCACAAAGTCCATTAGTTTGCGGGTGATAGGGTGTTGTTCTTATCTTCCGGCAGCCATACAGGGTGCAGAACTCCTGGAAGACTTCCGCTTCAAAGGCAGGCCCCTGGTCCGTCAGCACCTGCTCCGGGTATCCGTGCGGACGGCAGAAGTGCTGCTGGAAGGCTCTAGCTGCTGTTTGAGCCGTTAAGTCCTTGACGGGGACGACAACCAAGAACCGGGAGTAGTGATCCACGATGGTTAACGCGTAGACGTAGCCACTTCTGCTTGGGGTCAGTTTTACATGATCCAAGGCTACCAGTTCCAACGGCTGTCTGGTGATGATAGACTGCAGGGGAGTCTTCTGGCTGGCACGGTCCCTCCTTCTTAGGTTGCATGGGCCACAGTCTCTGCACCACCTCTCGATGGTTCCTCTCATGCCTACCCAATGGAACCGCCCGCGCAGCAGGAACTCCAGCTTCTTCCATCCGAAGTGCCCAGCTCCGTCGTGGTATGCCTCCATCACCATAGCTGCGTCTCTTCTTGGCACCACTACTTGCCAGATTAGTTCATGCGTCCGGGAGTTAACCATTCTGCGGCACAACTTCCCCTTGTAAAGGAACAGTCGACTCTTCTCAGCCCACAGTTGCTTGGCTTCCTCCGGAGCGTCTGGGTCAAGGCGTGCATCTGGCCGAGTCAGCATCTCCTTTACCAGTCGGACAGCAGGGTCACTGTCTTGCGTCTCCGCCCAGTTGTAATGAGGTAATGGGTTGAACGTAGCGGATTGCTTACTCCTTACACGGTGGGAATACTGGATAGTCCCATGACGGTGGAACGCAGGGAGTTCAACTTCTTCCAGTTCCTCTGAATCTTCCCCTACGTCCGGTAGGTTCGGCATCCTGGACAGGGCGTCCGCGTTGGTATTGGAGCGTCCTGCCCGGTATTTGATTGTAAACTCATAGTTGGACAAGCGGGCCATCCATCTCTGCTCTAGGGCACCGAGTCTTGCAGTGTCCAGGTGTGTCAACGGGTTGTTATCCGTGTACACGGTGAACCGGGAAGCAGCGAGGTAGTGCTTAAAGCGTTCGGTGACTGCCCACACCACTGCCAGGAACTCTAGCTTAAATGAGCTGTAATTCTCAGGGTTTCTTTCGGTGGGTCGCAGTTTTCGGCTGGCGTAAGCAATTACCCGTTCTTTCCCCTGCTGAATCTGGGACAGTACGGCTCCTAGCCCGATGTTACTTGCGTCGGTGTAGAGGATAAAGGGCTGGCTGTAATCAGGGTACGCCAAGATTTCATCCCCCGTGAGGGCCATCTTCAGCTGGCGGAAGGACTCTTCTTCCAGCTTCTCCCATTTGAAGGGTGGCTTCTGGTTCTTGGCCTTCCTGGACTGGCCTATCAGGAGGTCCTGCATAGGAGCTGCCTTTTTGGTGAAACCGGGAATGAATCTTCGGTAGTAGCCTACCAACCCGAGGAACTGCCGCACTTCCTTTACGCTGGAGGGGCTTGGCCATTCCTTAATTGCGGTGATCTTATCAGGGTCGGGAGCCACTCCGTCAGCACTCACCACGTGTCCCAGGTACTGCACCTTTGGTTTCAGGAGGTGACACTTGGAGGGTTTCACCTTTAGGCCGTAGTTTGCCAGGGCTTCGAACACTTCTGCCAGGTGTTTCAGGTGGTCCTCGTAGGTCTTGGAGTAGACGATGACATCGTCCAGGTATAACAGGACCGTCTCGAAGTTTCGGTGTCCCAGACAGCATTCCATCAATCGTTGGAAGGTTCCTGGTGCGTTGCAGAGTCCGAACGGCATGCAGGTAAACTCACTAAGTCCCATCGGGGTGGTGAATGCGGTCTTCTCCCGGTCCGCCTCTGCTACAGGAACCTGCCAGTACCCGCTAGTGAGATCCAAAGTGGAGAAGAAGTTAGCAGATTTTAAAGCGGCCAAAGACTCCTCTATCCTTGGTAAGGGGTACGCATCTTTGTGTGTGATACGGTTGATTTTCCGGTAATCTACACACATTCTCATGGTGTTGTCTTTCTTTTTAACCAAGACTAGTGGAGCTGCCCAGGGGCTACAGCTATCCATGATTACCCCAGCCTCCTTCATGTCTCTAAGCATCCCCTTGGCGTGTTGGTAGTGTGCAGGGGGTACGGGTCGGTATCTCTCCTTTATGGGAGGATGGTCTCCCGTGGGGATGTGGTGTTCTACCCCCTTTACTCGCCCGAAGTCTAACGGGTGTTTACTAAACACTCTCTCGTACTCTTGAACCACCCGATAGACTCCTTGTTTCTGGTGTGAGGGAGTGGAGTCAGTACCCAGATGTAGTTGCTGACACCAGTCCTCCATTGGTTTCTTAGAGCCGTTACCTTCCTCTGGTTGAGATGGAGGCAAGGGTTCCACGGCCTGTACAGAATTCTGATTGATGGTATACAATTTGGCTAGCGTAGCATACCGGGGCAGGTACACTTCCCTTTTCCCGATGTTTATTATGCGAACGGGCACCCTCCCATGGCGTACATCAGCCACCCCCCGTGCTGTCAAAATGGTGGGCCTACTGTCTGAGTAGACGGGTTCTACCATTGCTTGGTAGTCTCTACCTCTTAGACCAATAGCTGCCCGGCACCAAATCATCATTTCACTTTTTGGGGGCATGGCAATAGGGAAAGGGTCACACATTCTCACGCTACCAATCTCACCACCGGAGAGTTCCACCTGTTGCCGCCGCATCAGTGCCCGGATCTCTTTTTGGAGCACTCGCTGCTGGCCGGAGCTGGCGTTCTTGGCAACCTGCTGTAAAATGAAAATCACCTCTGCAAGACAATTTTCAATCACATTAGTTCCTAGAGTTATCTTTGGGTGACTCTCGCGCTTGTCAATGTCTACAATGATCAGTCCCTGTGCTGCCAGTTCGACTCTACCGACTTTAATGGTCACCTCTTTGAATCCGATCTGTGGCACGGGTTGACCATTGCTGGCGATGATACTCAAGTCGTCGTCAGGGTAGCGGGTTATATCCGAGTCATTCCAGTACTGCTTAAAGAGCACGTACGGGATGGTGGTGACCTGTGACCCAGTGTCCAGTAGGGCACTCATAGGAATGCCATCCAGTACTACAGGCAAGACTGGACGTCCTCCCACGTATTTGTCACTCCAGTTCGATGGGCCTGGTGATCTTATTCCTGGGGGTTGGCCCTCTACCCCAGGTTGTGCCAGTTTAAAGGACAGTACCTTGCCATATGTCCGGGTTGATTGCAGCGGCGGCAGATGGGTTGTCCGTCCTCGTTGTATCGGTCGCTGGGTCTTCCTCTGGCCGGTGGGGTCCTCCTTGGTCGACGCCACGGGATGTCCTCCGGTCCGGATGCCAGCTGGATCTTCCCTGGAGCAGAAACCTGTAACAACTGCACAGTTCGGGTTAGCGCGGCAACGCTTTTAGCTAGCTCTTGGACCTGATGGTGCAGGTCTGGAGCCGGGTCATTGTTCAAAGCCTGCGCATCAGCTCCCACAGGCCCTGCCGACAAGGGCGCCGCCTCCTGGTGGTAAGCGGTAGTAGGGCGCCTGTGGGTCACAACGCCACCCGGTGCCGGTTCTCGGAGCACCCGGATGGCTCTGTCCTTGAACTGTGCAAAGTCCAGATGAGGATCCTGTAAGGCCATTGCCCGCAACTGGGTTCGGTGGGCATTGCAATATAGTCCCTCTATGAATTGTTCGGTCAACAGCCTGTCCTCGTTTCCCACGCCGTCAGGGTCGGTCTGCTTAATGGCTCTCAGGGCCTCTTGTAGGTTTAGTGCATAGTCCCTTATATTCTCATGTGCTCGCTGTTTGCACCCGTAGAATCTAAGCTTAATCTCGGCTGAGGTGCGGGTATCAAAGGTGTCCTTCAGCCGGGTTAATATCCCTGCGACAGTCCTCCTCCCAGGTGGCCAGGACTTTACCTCCCTTTGGGCTGCCCCGGTTAGTTGGGCCACCAGGATGCTCACTTTTTGCTCTTCTGTGAGGGGGTACACCTGGAAGAGGCTATCCAGCTTTTCCTTAAAGTCATTCAGGGTATGTGACTCCCCTGAGTACTGGGGTAGCCAGGCTGCTCCCGGGATATAGGGCATGGTGAAAGGCATGACTGCAGCAGCGGTGGCGCTGGCGGGGGTTGAGGCAGTGAAGCTCTCCTCCATATCCGACATTTTTCTCCCCCCCTAGTGGACCGTGGCCTACCTTGCGATGATCCTCTTCCATAGGCCGCGGCTCCGCAGTGGATCGTCAGGGTCGAGGACCTTCCGTCGCGCTCCTCTGACGTCGGCGTCTGCTGGGCTCCTTCCAGGACCTTACGCAACGTCCGGACGTGAGGCGGGGCTTCAGTTCTCGCGCGCTTTCGGAGTCCACGCCCCTCTTCTTCCCGCGCGGCGTCTTCAAGATGGCGTCCAACGGCGGGAAAACTCCACGGAAGGCGGGAAGAAGGCAGAAGATGGCGCCGGATGGCGGGAAAACTTTGCGGATGGCGGGAAGAAGGTAGAAGATGGCGCCGGATGGCGGGAAACCTCCACGGATGGCGGGAATCTTCACCACTGGTAAGTTTGAACAGTCTTTTTCAGGCACGCAGTACCCGGTGGTTGCGGGCACGAGATCCTGCCGACTACGCCAAAGTTGACGCGCCCCTGGGTCTACTTGGTGTAGCGTTGCGCACGCGGGGACTACCCGGAGCCGGGCCTGTTGGGGGTAGTAGTCTCGTGGCGGTGACCCGGTCCGTGCCCAGGGAGTCAAACTGTGTGGCTGAGTATTAGCAGTAGATGTTGGATGACTACGCCACCCGTTGAATGCAGCTATGGAGCTGCCGCTGCAGGGCAGACCGCTGAGGCCGGTGGTACGATTGTGCAGTGTAGATGGTATAACCCCCAACGGGAGGGGTATGGCCTCAGGGCAGCCGACGTGGATGATGGGGGTAGCAGGAACCACTCAGAGACGATGCGGTGTAGTTCAGGGTCTTTACTGGTAATCAAGATAGACCCTCCCGGAGTACTGGCTAGCGATCGGGGCCTGGTCAGTCTTTGAGCAGATGGGATTTCCCCTGGCCAGGCGGAGTTGTAGGCCTCCCCAACTAATTGTACTCTTCTGGCTACCTTGCTAGAGGCGGGTAAAAGTAGCCCACGTCCCTGAGTGTACCGTGTGGTGCTCACCCGTATGGCCGGTGACTCGGGGCCTTCTGGTAGCTTCCGCTCCACGACGGCGGTGCTGGTCCCACGCGTGTGACTGTGCCTTCGGGTTTCTTGGCCAGAGGACCTGAAATCCCCTGCCGGTCGGTTTCTGCTGCTGGGTAAGGATTCGCCCCCGCAGCCTCGGACTCCGGGTCCGGTGATAATTCTTCAATCAGGGCGAGCTCTACAGCTGCCAGCCCCTGATTCCTTGTAGCACTGCTCCCACTGAGCTCCTGATCTTTCTTTCCTATAGCTGCTCCACTACAGACCAGACTGTGTCTCTGTCTGTGTTCTCTGCTCTTTCTCAACTCTCTAACCCTGCCTCAGCCCCAGTTTTATATAGGGGAAGTTTTTTCCCTCCCAGGACTGGGCAGGAGGTGTGGCATGCATAGGATTCCTGACCAAGAGACCTCCCACCTGCTCTCAGATGTAATATTGCTATTACTGTGGAAACCAGACCCCTGGGGTGCCACACTTCCTTCTCCTATGGCAGTTGATTTTCCGTTTTCGCTTTTTTTTTCTCCCCTTCTTCCAAGAACCATAGTTTTTTACTCCACAATTGTTTTGTTTTTTTATTTTACCATGTTCACTATATGGTAAAGCTGACCTGGCAATATGATTCTCCAGGTCTGTGTGATTACACAGATATTAAACATGTATAGTTTTTTTTATTATTATTTAAGTGGTGAAAAAAAAAAGTAAAATTTGAAAAAAATAAATATATTTTTGCTTGTGTCGCCATTTTCCAAGATCCATAACGTTTTGAATTGTAACTATATTGGGCTGGGTGAGGGCTTATTTTTTGCACCCTGAGCTGATGTTCATACCCATACCATTTTGGGGTAGATACGATGTTTTGATCGCCTCTTATTGCATTTTATTGCAATGTTGACGCAGCCAAAAAAACATAATTCTGGCATTTCAATCTTTTTTCTGAATACCCCGTTTACCAATCAGATTGATTTATTTTATATTTTGATTGGACTTTTACAAATGCAGTGATATTAAATATGTGAATTTTCATTTTTTTAAATTGTTTTATTTTTAATGAGGCAAAAAGGGGGTGATTTGGAATATTTGTGTCTTTATTTTTTTTCATATTTTTAAAAACTTTTTCACTGTTTACTGAATTTACGGGACTTGAAGCTGTGATCATCTGATCGCTTGTACTATACATAGCAGGGCATCAGCTCTGCTATGTATACCTATAATCACGATCTGGCTTTTACAGGAGAATCACCATGACAAGCACAGGGGTCTTCAGCAGACCCTAGCTGTCATGGCTACCCATCGGCTCCAGGATCACGTCAAGGGCGCGCCGATGGTCGCGTGGAATGACGCTCCTCCTTGCCGGCGTGTGACAAATTCCGCTGTCAGTAACTGAGAGCAGCATTTAAAAGGATAACAGCCGCGGATGGAGGTGTTCATCCGCCCAGGGCTGTTGGAGGCAGATGAAGCCTGAAAATCACCGCCATCATCTGCCGGGAAAGATGCGGGCTTAGCGTGAGAGCCAAAATCAAAGTCAGGGACATGACATATGACGTAACTGTACATGTTGTGAAGGTGTTGAGGTCGACCCTGACACACATGTGTCTAAGTATTAAATATGCTTTGTGCTCTGTTACCTTGTGCTTTAAAGTTAAAACCAAATCTTCTCATCAAGCTCCAGTTTCTACAATCTGCATTTATTTCCTGACTCAGACCTGCAATTAATCCTTCATCTTCTGTAAGCATAACAAACTTACTCTCCTAACGCTGTAGTGTATCTTCTATACAAACAAGTTTTCCTGTTTGTCTCCACTGCCACCGACTATCCATTTATTTGCTGATTAACCCCTTTTTGTGCTGTAAGCATAACAAACTGTTTTCTGGACTTGCTCACACTACAAACGCTGCTGCAGCTCATAAAGAGACTATACATCTTCAGTTTGTGTGTGTCTCTCACTCCTATCTCTGTGTCTTCTGGCGTTCCCTGCTCCATTTTTCTGCCTGCTGTCCTGTTCCTTGTTGTTTCATGTTCCATCCAACAATCCTGCCCGCTGTGCCATCACCTTTGGTCCGTGCTGTTCACCCTGACCTGTGGCTTATAGAATCCATCTCACCGGATGAGCCCATAACACCATGATGTGGAGGCAGCAGGCTTCTAGGTTGTAGGATTAGGTATCTGACAGCGTTTACAACTGGTCCCACAACCAACCAATGATATCACCAATGGTCAAATGCTTTATAGGTTCTGCCGTATATACTGGATAACGTCTATTCATTTGTAGATTTGCCTCTTCTATAATAAAGACATTATTATGCACATATTTCACAACCTCCTGCTTTCTCGTATAGTTTATATTACTGTGTTCCCCCCAAAAAACAGATATAAACCTTATAGACAGCATCCTTTGGGAGCATTGCTTGCTTCCCGAGCTTCCCCTTAGGTTAAGTACACGAGAAGTAAAAAATATAAAGAAAACAAATCATTGGAAAAATCCATGTAATCTACATGTGGATTTATCATTGATTTTGCATTGCAAATGGTTAAATACGTAGTGAAAATCAAAAGCATTTATGAACTTGATTTGTTTGGAGCATTGTGTGGATGAGATTTAGTAAAAAGACTCTACTAAAAATTTCTGCTTCTGCTTACACATATTTTCTTGCCAAGGATTTCACTCTAGGTATTTTTTTGCTGGTAAAAAAAAATCTGCAGCGTTTTACAGTCTCAAATCTCATCCGTGCGCTGCTTAAAAAAATAAAAAAATAAGTGCAATATATTCTCGTAAATTGACTTGAGATGCGGATATTAAATCTGACCATGTAAAGCTACCCACCAAATATTCATCATTTTTGGATGGATTTAATGGGAATCTGTCAGCAGATTTTTGCTATGTAATCTGAAAACAACATGATGTAGGGGCAGAGACCCTGATTCCGGCGATGTGTCACTTGCTTGGCTGCTTGCTGTAATTTTGATACAATCAGTTTTCTGTGATGTAGATATAGCAGAGCTCAGAATGCTGAGCTGTGTATAACCCTGCCCACACCACTGATTGGCTGCTTTCTGTGTATAACCCCACCCACACCACTAATTGGCTGCTTTCTGTGTATAACCCCGCCCACACCACTAATTGGCTGCTTTCTGTGTACACTGTCCATTAACAGAGAGCTGCTAATCAGTGCTGGGGGCATGGTTGGAACAGGAAGCACGAGACACCTAGTCCTGTAGTGATAATCTCCTGCTGATAAAACACTGATTTTATCAAATTCTTATCAAAAGGCTCCCTACCCGGTGAGAAGAACATTGCGGTGTAGTAGACTTCAAAAAATAATTTCTACTCTAATAGTCAAATGTAAAAATTATCGAGTAAGGTTAACGTGAGCTATAGAAATAGGACACATGTGAGATTACGGCCTAAACAGTGGTAAGGGCATGCTGAGAGTTGTTGTTCACCAGGCTAGATTGCTGCAGACCTCACAAGTGATAGAGAACTGAGAATAGGTAGAAAACTCAGACATTCAGTGACCCATGTGCCGTCATGGCTGGTTGTCCTTTCTTCTCTCTCGGTTTGGTCCAGACCTTCTTTCACTTATGTTTTGCACCCAGACATCTTTAGATCTTCTCTTACGCAGCAGATCCTCATCTTATACAGTATGTGCGGTCAAAATTTTCATTTTGCCACCTAATTATAACTAGAGATGAGCGTTGTTCTACTCGAATTGTTCGCCAATCTCAAATTCGAGCTGTTTTGGGCGGTGTTCGAGCCGGTCGGCGAACACGAACAATTTGAGAAAAATTCGGCTGTTCGAGGTTATGTTCGATAACTGTTCGTGCACCAAAATCATAACTGGATTTTTTCTCAGTAATGATGAAAATTAATGTTAATACGCAGTTTGAGTGTACAGCGGGGCGGGGGGAGGGGCAGGGGATGGATCTCTGCAGGAACAATGAAGATCTCCATTTTTTTTTCTCTTTCCCGCATTTACAGTGGGGAGGTGCAATCTGTCAGCCTATCAGCAGCGCACACACGGAGCGAAGTGCTTTTTTTCACACAAGCAAGGGCATGTGTCATTGGCAGTGTATGTCACATGTCCTTGCCCTATAAGAGCAAGCCATTTTCCCCGTCGCCACCATTTTCTCACTGCTGCAGCTGCGTGTTAGACGGCACCGCTGTTGCTGTGTGCGCTATACCTTGTTAATTTCAAGCCAATTTTCGCACAAATCTACAGATAGCTTGGGAGTAGGGAATAGTTGTGATTGCAGTCCTTTTAAGGACTAGGTTACAGCATTCCCTACGACTTTTATCAGGCAGGTCTGTGCTCTTAAATAGATAGATTGTGGGAGTAAAGACTAATTGTAATTGGAGTCCTTTTCAGGACTAGGTTACATCAGTTCCTATCAGTTTTTGCCAGGCAGGTCTGTGCCAGTGCTGTGCAAGTATTTTTCACAGCATTTGGCTGAATCTAGCAAAGCTAATCCTTTTTGGCCTATTGCAGAGTGTGTTAGTCAGTGGAGTAGCCTATCTGTGTTGCAAGATATACCACCTGTGTATAGAATACCAATTTTTTTACTGCACCTAGTGAAGTAAAATATTTTGGGCATAGCATCATTCTATTAGTCCATCTATACTGACCTCCATCAGGTTGCAAACTGAATATATTTTTTTCTGCATCTACCTCTGAAAAAATATTGGGCTTCTAGCTGTGTGTGGGACTTGTTCTATTAATCCATCTATACAGACCTCCATCAGTTTGCAAACTGAATATATTTTTTTCTGCATCTACCTCTGAAAAAATATTGGGCTTCTAGCTGTGTGTGGGACTTGTTCTATTAATCCATCTATACAGACCTCCATCAGGTTGCAAACTGAATATATTTTTTTCTGCATCTACCTCTGAAAAAATATTGGGCTTCTAGCTGTGTGTGGGACTTGTATTAGTCCATCTATACTGACCTCCATCAGGTTGCAAACTGAATATATTTTTTTCTGCATCTACCTCTGAAAAAATATTGGGCTTCTAGCTGTGTGTGGGACTTGTTCTATTAATCCATCTATACAGACCTCCATCAGGTTGCAAACTGAATATATTTTTTTCTGCATCTACCTCTGAAAAAATATTGGGCTTCTAGCTGTGTGTGGGACTTGTTGTATTAGTCCATCTATACTGACCTCCATCAGGTTGCAAACTGAATATATTTTTTTCTGCATCTACCTCTGAAAAAATATTGGGCTTCTAGCTGTGTGTGGGACTTGTTCTATTAATCCATCTATACAGACCTCCATCAGGTTGCAAACTGAATATATTTTTTTCTGCATCTAGCTCTGAAAAAATATTTGGCCTTCTAGCAGTGTGTGGGACTTTCTCTATTAGTCCATCTATACTGACCTCCATCAGGTTGCAAATTGAATATAATTTTTTTCTGCATCTAACCCAGCCAATAGTTTTGGCCTAATACCACAGTTTGGCCACTCAGCTCTGCTCGGTTCCCATCCATTGTTTTTTTGTGCAAACAACTCCAGAGTTGTTAATTAGTTAACCACCAAAATGAGTGGAAAAAGGCCTGCTGCTGGTGGAAAGGGGAATAGGCGTGTTGGGAAGGGGAAAAAAGGTTGTGTCCGTGGGGTAGGTGTTAAAGCAACAGTAACATCTGCAGAAGAAAGACCATCTTCCAGCCAAACTAAAATGTCTACTTCTTTTAGTGGACAATGTGATAAGATCCCTTTCTTACGGCCACGCCAATCGCTACAAATTCCAGATGAGGCACAAAAACAGCAGGTGCTTCAACGGATATCAAGTGCTCCTTTAAGTGGGCTCTCCTCCACATCAACTTCAACATCACAAAAATACTCCAGTCCTCAAAGGTGTCACCCCAATCGCACTTGCTTCCTCACAGCTCCCAAATCTCCAGCTGCCCATCTGAGTATGAGGTAGAACAGATGGTTGAGTCTGCAGAGCTGTTTACTCATACTATAGCCTGGGAATCAGAGGTCGACTCCAGCGCTTCTGTGAATCCAGACGAGGAAATGATCTGCACTGATGCCCAGAATCTTTATGAGTCGGATCCAGGACCAGACGCAGAAGGTTCTGACCATAATGTAGACCCTCATTCCCAAACTGTAACTCCTGTTGGTGGAGACAAAGAGGAAGACGATGATAAGACTCAAATACCTGATTGGAGCGACAACTTTAGTTTTTTGTCAGGGCAGGAACAGGTTGGCTCTGAGGACGACGGGTGTGATAACGCACAGGGTGATGATGATGAGGTTGGAGATCCCACTTACTGTCAACCCACAGTCAGCCAAGAGATGAGGTCAGCAGAGGAGGTGGAGGAAGATGCTAGTGACGACGAGGTCAGGTTGCGCCTTCCTGGACAGAGACGTAGTACTGGAAGCACGTCAACAACTGCATCCTCAAACACAACTCTGCCTCTCACCACAAGTCGTGGTGGCTCTTCAGGTCGCATGGGTGCTAAGCCTTGCATAGCCTGGGCATTTTTTCAGATCGATAAAGATGACCCAACTCGTGTTATCTGTAACATTTGTCAGCAAAAGCTAAGTAGAGGCCAAAAAATACATAGTTTGAGTACTTCATGCATGAACCGGCACATGGACATGAAGCATAAGTTGCAGTGGGAAGCTCAGTGTGCTACAATGCGGCCTAGCCGGCCGGGCCAACCACCGTCTGCCATATCTTGTGCATCCGCAGCCTCTTCATCCTCTGTGACTGGGGGGACAGCAGTCACACCTGTTTTGGGGCGCAGACCTGCCACCTCTTTACCCGCAACAGCCAGCGTGATTGGCAGGTCATCATTTTCTTTGGAGGTGGTAACACCAGCTGGTGTTGAGCGCTGTCCGACATCGATAGCACCACCTTTGGATCAAGGCAACCTAACATGTCCGCCTGCATCTTCCTCACAGACCGGCAGTTTGCCGGGGACACCCTTATCAACCCCGTCTAAGCACAATAGCCAGCCCTCGGTCCCTCAGATGTGGACAAGTAAAAGACCATTTCCTCCTAGCCATGAGAAAGCTAAGAGGTTGAATTTCACCATCTGCAAGCTCTTGGCTACAGAAATGCTGCCTTTCCGCCTGGTGGACACAGAGGATTTTCGAGACCTTATGTCCGTCGCAGTGCCCAAGTACCAGATGCCCAGTCGGCACTACTTCTCAAAGAAAGGTGTGCCTGCGCTCCACCAGCATGTCGCACACAACATCACCGCTTCTTTGAGAAACTCTGTGTGTGACAGGGTGCATTTCACCACAGACACTTGGACGAGTAGGCATGGACAGGGGCGTTACATGTCGCTGACTGGGCACTGGGTAACTATGGTGACAGCAGGACAAGGGGCTGCTGTCCAAGTCTTGCCGTCCCCACGAGTTGTGCGTCAATCCTCTTTATGTCAAAGTTCCTCCACTGCTTCTGCCTCCTCAACCTCCTCTCGGTCTTCCACCTGCACCCAAAGCCTGTCTGGTCATGCCACAAGCTTTCTAACTGCGCAGAAGGGATCCTGCACACCTCCTTACTATGCTGGCAGTAGGGCTCAACGTCATCAGGCGGTTTTTACATTGAAATGTCTGGGAAATGTGAGTCACACAGCTGAGGAGTTGTGGTCAGCTCTGGAGAACCAATTTCATGAATGGTTGTCTCCACTGGACGGACCTGAAACCAGGGAAGGCAGTGTGCGACAATGCTGCAAACCTGGGTGCGGCCCTTTGCCGGGGCAATGTCACACACGTGCCTTGTATGGCTCACGTGTTGAACCTGGTTGTCCAGCAATTTTTAGCCCACTATCCCAGACTAGATGGCCTTCTGCAGAGGGCACGGTCGCTGTGTGCTCACTTTCGCCGTTCGCATCCCGCAGCTCAGCGACTTACATCTCTACAGAAGTCGTTGGGCCTGCCACTTCACCGGCTAAAATGCGATGTGCCTACCCGGTGGAATTCAACTCTGCACATGTTGCAGCGACTGTGGCAGCACCGACAAGCCCTGGTGCAATACGTTCTGACGTATAGCCTGGGCCAACGAGATCCAGAGGTGGGGCAAATCACGCTGGAGGAGTGGTCTCAGATCAGGGACCTATGCACCCTTCTGCACAGTTTTGAAATGGCGACGAAGATGTTTAGTGCTGACGATGCCATTATCAGCATGACTATTCCGGTGATTTACATGCTGGAGCACATGTTAAACAGAATTCGGAGTCAGGTGGTGGCACAAGAGGAGGTGGAGGAAGTAGAGGAGGAGGAGTTGTATGCGGAAGGGCTAACATCTGCAAGGTCCAGACGGTCGGCAGCACCAAGGCGGCAGGCATGTGAGGGTGGGGGAGATGGTTTTACCAGGGCGCATGGTAGCAGCCAAACTAGTGAGGAAGGTGCAGGAGCCCAGGAAGAAGTGGAGGACGAACTGATGGAAGACTCATCAGATGAGGGAGACCTTGATCACATTTCTGTTGTGCGAGGTTGGGGGGAGAGGACAGAGGAAGGAAGCATGATTGTTACCTCGCCACCAACACAACAGGGACTTGGTGCTCCTGGATGCGCAACACACATGAGTGCCTTCTTGCTGCACTACCTGCAACATGACCCTCGAATTGTGAGAATTAAAAATAATCCTGACTACTGGGTTGCCACACTGTTAGATCCCCGGTACAAAAGTAAATTTGCAGAAATTATTCCTGCCATAGAAAGGGATGCACGCATGCAGGAGTATCAGCAGAGACTGTTGCAGAATCTTACATGTGCTTTTCCACAAAACACCAGTGGTTCACGTAGTGAATCTTACAGTTCTAACTTGCCAACCGTGGTCTGTATGGAGTTGTTCAATAAAGGGCCCAAAATTAAGATAACATAGATGGGAGAGGTCTCTATGAATAGGAATTCCTAAGTATTTGATACCCTGTGAGGGCCAGGCAAAGGGAAAGTTGGACTGGATGGAATCCTATATGGATTTGGGGAGGGAGACATCGAGGGCCTCAGACTTCGCTGCATTGATTTTAAAATTTGACCATGTAACAAAGTGATCTATTTCAGCCATAACAGCATGGATGGATATATGTGATTGAGTGATATATACTAGGACATCATCAGCAAATAGAGAGCACTTGTACTCGGTGCCTCCCACCTCAATCCACCTAATATTGGGGTTATGGCGAATTGATGAGAGCAGGTGCTCCGTCACTAGGATGTATAAGAGAGGGGACAGAGAACATCCCTTCCTTGTCCCATTGGTGATTGTGAAAGGTGATGAAAATGTTCTGACGCGCCCCCTGGGCCTTGGGACACCCGGAGCCGGACCCTTTTTGGTGGATGCTGGTGGTTGTAGTCTCCGTGGCGGCAACCCGGTTCCGTGGCTCAGGGCGGTCAAACCAGTGGCGGAACTATTTATGTGGTTTTGATGTTTAAATGTCCGACTACGCCACCCGTGGATTGCGGTCAGAGTGAACCGCAGCTCCAGGGCAGACCGCTGAGGCTGGTGTTGTGGGTGCAGCAGAGCGTAGCATAACTCCCCACGGGAGGAGTATAGCCTCAGGGCAGTGTATGCGGAGGATGGGGGTGATGGTGCAGGGCAGCAGCAGTAACGACACGGAGTCAGTGATGCAGTCCAGGGCCTTTACTCACAGTTCTTATTATCCAGACCACGTCTGCAGGTAACGGCTGCCCACGTCGTACTGTGCTCACCAGGTGAGGGGCTCAGACAACTCCCAGATAACTTTGGAGTGCTTCACAGGACCCCCTTTGTGTGTCCTTTGTCTGGCCTTTCTTACCAACCCTTCTGTCCGGCTGCCTCGGGCCTCCTCTTGGTAAACTTGGCGCCAGTTTCCCTGACCCTATGTGGTGCCTTCCTAGCGGGTGTAGCGAGGGGCTGCGCCACATAAAATGTCACAGCCTCCTGTTTCTAGCTGAGGGTCGTTTCCTGCCTCCACTAGTTCGGGGACCGGTCTCCCCCTTTGGCCTGACCCCTCCACGCAGGTGGATTCGGGCGTGCGGTGGCGACTCGCCCGTCCGCACCCCTGAGATCCCTTCGTTCCTCGTTCCTGGAGCCTTCTCCGCTCCTCTTCCTTCCTTCTCCCTCTTCCAGGCCTGGGCCTCTGTTACTAGGCCCGCCTCCGGAGCAGAGCTCATGCAGAGCCCCTGCTCCCTGCCACTTCTGCTCAGACTTCTCTGCACTGAACTAAGATGGTGCCCACCTTTTATACTCCCTTCTCAATGCACCCAGGAACTGCTTCCTCCCTGCTCCTGCACTACAGGGTTCCCCTTCCTCAGTGTTCCCTCCCCCCACTCCAGCCAGGGACAGGGACTGTCGTGCCCATCTCAGGGGCATATTGGTCGCCCTGCCCCACGGCAATGTGGTGTAATGCATGCAGGTGTCGGGTCCTGATCCACACTACATCCTTACCTGAGAGTGAGATATCACACCTCTGGGTGAGGTGCAATACCTCTGTAGCAACCGAGCCCTCAAGGTGCTACAGTTCCATTTATCTTCAGCCTAGGTGACGTATTGCGATACAGGGCCGTGATTTTGGCTATAAAAGGGTCCCCTAGACCCCTACCCCAAGCTTTTTAAGAGAATCATATATGGCGTGCCAGGAGACTCTATGGAATGCTTTCTCAGCATCCAATGAGAGTATCTAATTACAAATTTTTAACTGCATCTAGCCCAGGAAATACTTTGTGCCTAGTAGCAGGGTCTGCTAGTCAGCGGATTATCCCGGCTGTTAAGCAAGCTACACCACCTGTAGTTTGGACACTTCATTTTTTCAAAGGAAATGCTTCGGGACCACGGGATACTCAGTGAAGAGCATCAGGAGGCACCCCAAGGCATAGGGGCTCGGACTGGCAGTAGGATGCCTTGCAGTGGACAGCCGAGCTCGATCCTTATAAAAGCTTTTTAACTGCAGCAGCTTTAGTGGACGCTACTGGAGCTGGAATTACGCGGCTGCTGGCATGAGACTTGCCCTCCAAAAGATCCTTGTAAATGGATTTAAAGTGTATTTATTCAAATTAGAGAGACAATTTAAATTAAAAAGCTTAGAGCTGCCTCCACCACAGGGGGGCTCGCTCGACCCACCAGCGGACAGGCACCAGTATTGGGAGAGGGGGGCTGGCCGTCAGGGTTTACCGCGGCTATGGCACAAACCCGGCGACACGGAGGTGGCACGGGCAGGAGCGGACTGAACGTGTCGGCTTCTCACTTTTTGGATTTTAGAAGGGCATGACATGCCTATATCTGTGTCTCCCCCTCCTTTTACTCCTCCACCTCTTTTCTTTTCGCATGACTATATGTACTTGTCACTTTTCCATGTGTTAGTTGTGTCTTCTGAGCAGTTTGTCAGCTTTTGGACACCTTTGAAGGTGTTTTCTATGTGTTTCTATGTGTTTTTGTTTGCCTGCCATTGGTTTTAACGGTGTTCGAAGGTGTTCGACGAACAGTTCGACGAACAGTTCGGCGAACACACGGGTGTTCGACGAACCGAACCGAACTCGAACACTACGGGGGTGGCTCAACACTAATTATAACACTGCACCACACTTTGCCCTCTAAAAAAATAACACTACCACACATTGTGCCTCCCCCCAAAAAAATTAATTCTGCCTTGCAGTGTTCCCCTAAAAATATAATGCAACATACTGTACTCCCTGAAAATTATATTGCCACTCACTAAGCTCACTGAAAATTATACTGCCACACACTGCACCCCTTGAAAATACTGTGTGACGCCTCTACTCGAAAAGCCCTTTTCTTTACCTTGGGAGATGTGGGACTCGGAGTCGGGTCCTGTGATGGAGAGATGGGGTGCAGCCATGGCCCGGACCAGACCCGTGCTCAGGGCCGTCACATTAAAAGGATGGTGTGGGCTTATCTGGGTTGAGTGGCTGATTTACGACTACGCCACCTCTGGCACCTGGTGAAGGCCACCAGCGCTGCTGCAGTCCACTGAGGCCTGGTGTTAGGCCAGCCATGGTTGTTACTACTCCCCACAGGTGGAGCAGGGCCTCAGGGCAGAGGAACAGGAGGATGGGGGTAGTAGTAGAGGAGTACGGGCGCCGCGTCACGCGGTGTGGCGCAGAATAAGCAGTCCGGAGGCCATAGGGGTGAACTTCCAAGGCTTTACTCACTTTAGAGTTGGCAGAAGGAAGGCGACTCCCTGCTCCCCGCAGAGTCCTGCCGTCACTAGTGACGGGGGTCCGACAACCTCCGAGTAAGTCCAGCGTTCAATCGGGACCCCACACCAGAGTTCCTGTACTACAGACCGAATCCTTTCCTATCCGTGTGTGTGCGAATAGGCCAGGTCTCCCTCTTAGCTCCTCTCAGAACAAGGGCACGGGTGGCAGCTCCGCTCCGTCCGATACCCGGTGGGATCCTCAGGGCCTACCGGGCTTTCCCGACCAGTACATGGAGTAGCAAGGTCGGGTGTCGGGGGCCGGTACCCCTCTTGCAGCCGGACTCCCTCTGAATATATCAGGTTGGCGAGGACAGGTGGTGTACACCGCTCCGTCTGCATCCTCCCCGGGATCCATTTGCTATGGAGCCACACTCTTAAGCTCCGGGCCTTCTTGGTCCTGGTCCTTGACCGGGTCGAGACATTCCTGGTCTACAACCTACCCCTCGTCCCAACGCCGGGGCACGAGGGCTGTGTCTCCATCCGATGCGGGCCCACACAGAATCCGCGTTAGGGTGGGAGATCACAGTACACTCAGCAATTGACAGCATGAAGACAGAGCGATCAAAGAACCAAGACCCAAGATGGCTTTTTATTAAATATCAAATTTAAAGTGTAACTAACTTGTAAGTCCTCCACCCTCACCCACTAACTGGTTCCCCTCTCTCTTGGCTCCCCAGTCTCCCTGTAACCAGGAGAGCAGCACCTAGTGCATATTAGCCCCCTCTGGTGGAGAA
Organism: Phyllobates terribilis; assembly: GCF_046119375.1. Classification (NCBI taxonomy): domain Eukaryota; kingdom Metazoa; phylum Chordata; class Amphibia; order Anura; family Dendrobatidae; genus Phyllobates; species Phyllobates terribilis. Next base: position 197,496,136 of record NW_027362767.1, read on the forward strand.
ATGTGGTGTTGGATGCAAAGGTTGGGTCACAACTATCACACTGTTCTTACCTCAGAGGAGGAACACTACACTCCATTAGATAAGTGCAGCATCCCTGTGGCGGTCGAACCCTCAGGGGCGCCACATTCCCCCCTGGTGAAACACAGCACGTCCCCGGGAGTCAAAAGAGTAACACCCAGGAAATTTTCTTTTTATATAACAAAACCATCTTCCCTTTATGGGAGGCACATCTTCTTAAGGTTGCAAAGCAGGTTATACAGTACAAAAATACAAAAGTATAAAATTATAAAAGTGCTAGCATTTTTCCAGAGACATTTTGTGCAAACAGACGGGTTAAGGTGCAAAGAAGCAGGGTCAGTTCAGAAGTGCGAGGGACCTGCCCCAAACCCTCAACGTAGGCCCTGGGGTGGCTGCAGGGCATGAAGATCCTGAGTTGGACCTCCCAGAGAGCCACCCTGACAGGTTTTCCTTCTGAGGTCTTGAGGTAGAAATATCCGCGGTTTTGCATAAAACCAATATGGAGCACCTAAAGAGATGCAAACTATATACAAGGGAAAGAGTCTGTCTGCTGCCAGTCCGCAGGGACACATGTCTCTAGAAACCGGGGATATAAGAAAAATAAAACTTAAATGTCAACATTTCAACTTTTAAACAAACTGCAACAGCCGGGGCTGCCTAAACCTCGGGTTCCCTCCTGGGAAAAGGCTTGTTCCTCCCGACGGAGGCTGACCGGTCCTTTGAGGCTGAGCGCGAGGGGGCGTCGCTCCTGGACACTTTGTATACATCCAGGGTGTACCACCCCCGCACCCCCTGGTGGCGAGAAAAGGTCACTATATCGCCCGGTAAGAGGTTCCGACCAGGGTGTCCCTTCTTCAAACGCGGCTCGACGTCCCGCCGGCTGACAAAGACGTCGTCCTGGTACTGGGGACTTCTAATGAACCCCCACCCAGCCTCATGGTGGAAGCGGACGACTTGCCCTTCCACTCAGGGACTGGGATGGGTGACCTCTTCCTGACGAGCCCGGGATTTAGCAGCTTTGGCGCGTACCTCGAGGCGTTCGCAGCGGAGCTCCCGTTGACGTTGCTCCCGAGCCAGCTGGAATATTTGGTCGCCGCACCACTGGCTCCTCCTGTGCACTTCAGCCCGGGTCTCCCGCGGGAAGCCCATCAGGTCCCCCCCCCGGTTGTCCCAGGCCCACTCTTCAGCCTCTGACCACGTTACTGATGGTGCGAGTAGCGGGGTCATCAAGGGTTGCTGCGGGTCCTCTACAGGCGCGGACCAATCCGGGTTGGAGCCGGTGAATACCTCTGCAGCTTCAGGCACTTCGGGTTCAGGGTTAGGGTGGCATCGCAGGTCCCCACCTATAGCTGCCGCTTGCAGCTCCGGAGCCAAGACCTGCTCCCAGGTGGCTGCGTGGGGTATTAGATATTCGGCCGTGAGGTCCAGGATAGGGATGGTAGGCTCTGCAGCCGGGGCAGGGATTGCACACTCACCCGCCGCTGGGCCACTCAGGACTTCTGTCACCGCGTCTCCCTGTCCTGGGGCTTCAACTCTTTGGCGGCGGGACCGGATACGTAGCAACATCTCTTCCCGCCACGCAGCCGTCGCCGCCTCCTGGGCCTCTCTCTGTCTCCGCAAGAGACCCGGGGCTTCCTGACAGAGAAATTCAAAATCTCCCAAGGTTAACATGCTGCCGCCTTGCTCTCTGCCGGGTGAAGGGCCTGAACCGGGTTCAGAAGGTGCGTTGGTTTGCTCTCCAGAAGCGTCCATGTCTGCCTCTGACAAATGCCAACCTCCGACTGCAATGGCCGCACCTTGTTACTTTTCTTCTTCCTCCTCTTTCGGGGCGGTTCCTGGGCGGCATGCTGACAGGCCCGCCTTCGTTCAGCCCATCTGGTTTGACGGGCATTACCCCGCGGACAGTCTCTGATGGAAGGGGCAGTCCACACTTTTGGCGCTAAGCGGGAGCCCAGCCCACGATGGGAGGTGTTTGAAGACTGTCTTTTCACAGCATTATGGCGCCTGTTCTTCTTGGGCGGGCACCATTTTAAGTGTAAAACAACAGTTCAAGGTGTAAGGCACACAGTACCCGGAAGCAATGGGTAATTCCTTCCTTTGCTGCGGGCACGCGATCCTGCCGACTACACCAGGTTTGTGACGCCTCTACTCGAAAAGCCCTTTTCTTTACCCTGGGAGATGGGGGACTCGGAGTCGGGTCCTGTGATGGAGAGATGGGGTGCAGCCATGGCCTGGACCTGACCCGTGCTCAGGGCCATCACATTAAAAGGATGGGGTGGGCTTATCCGGGTTGAGAGGCTTATTTACGACTACGCCACCTGTGGCACCTGGTGAAGGCCACCAGCGCTGCTGCAGTCCACTGAGGCCTGGTGTTAGGCCAGCCATGGTTGTTACTACTCCTCACAGGCAGAGCAGGGCCTCAGGGCAGAGGAACAGGAGGATGGTGGTAGTAGTAGAGGAGTACGGGTGCCGCGTCGCGCGGTGTGGCGCAGAATAAGCAGTCCGGAGGCCATAGGGGTGAACTTCCAAGGCTTTACTCACTTTAGAGTTGGCAGAAGGAAGGCGACTCCCTGCTCCCCGCAGAATCCTGCCGTCACCAGTGACGGGGGTCCGACAACCTCCGAGTAAGTCCAGGACTCTGTGCGGCCAGTAGTGTTCACCAAACCCAGACGCCTCCATCAGAGGCAGATAGAGAAGTGTGATCCGTCCCTGCACAGAACACATCTCCTCCAGAGTCCAGTGGTGGCGGCTTTACACCCCTCCATCCGACACTCGGCATTGTGCATGGTGGTGTACGGCTGCATGCAGCTGCTCGGCCATAAAGCTCCCGGCGGGGGCGCAGTATTTGTGCTGATACCAGAGGAGGTCTGGACTCTGCATTTATGGGGTCAGCAGGGTGTTGGTGACTTTTTTGCCCTCTGCTCCTCAGCCCTCGGCCCCCCGCTCTGTAATGTTACATGGTTTGCTCTTCGTGGCTGAGTTGCTGCAGTTCCTTCCACTTCTCAATAATATCACTCACTGATAATGGCGGAAAATTTAGGAAAGTAAGAAATGTCATGAACGGACTTGTTGCCCCGGTTGCTCCTATTAAAGGACCGGGATGGTATCAGGGAGCTCTGCATCGCATGTTAGTAAAGGCAGGTGGCACAGGTTATATAACAGGAGACGAGGAGCCGGAGGTTATATGCCGGGGGTGAAGGGACCTGATGTTATATACCGGAAGTCGAGGGGCCGAATGATTTACTCCCGGGGCGAGGAGACTGAATGAAAAACCCTGAATTTAAGGATTACGACATGCCTCCCAATATTTTTCTCCATACAGTGTGCTTAGAATAGAGGAATGTTCTCCTATAACACATTACTTGCCATCCTTACTCCTCTACACTCTGCCCTCCTCTATGATCTCTCCTCTCCCTTTCCGGTCCTTGTGTTTAGCTGCTGGTATCTAGGTGTCCTGTGTTATAGAGAGGGGAGTGCTGTGGCGCCACCTACAGACATATACTATCTATAGCACTAGTGTGGACCGGAGTCTGTGTGTAATCTTTGCTCTGCTGTATGTTTGCCACAGTTTGTATATAACATGATAATCCCAGCACTACAGAGGAAGACCTTGATGTCCTTGTCCCGTGAGTAGTAGGGTGATTCACCCTCTTCTTCTCATCGCTTCCAGCATATATTACATTTATTCGTAGCCTCTGGAATAATCCAATACTGACCTCTTTCCTGAATTTCTCTCCTTTCTCTGGCTTTTTATGGACCACTTAGCTCTTTCCTCTCCTTTTCCTATAAATGGTGAAACTCCACATTGGCTATCATGTCATCTGTTAGAAATTGTATAGTTTTAGACATTTTTGTCTTTCTCTTGTAAATGGTCTGTTCACATCACATTTGGTCCCTATAGTCATGACTCTGTCAGGGGTTCAGTCTGAACCTCTGAAAAATGGGTTTTGAGCGCACCCGTGAGAGAGTTCTTTTTTTAGGCAAAACAATAGCATGGTAGACTATACTTCTGTGTCCACGAGACTACCGTACCAAAGACAAGGCTTAGTACAAAGTAACTCCATCTGCTTCTGTGGCACCACAGAGGGTCCGGTTTCCACAGTGGTATTGCCTCCTTCAAAAGAGGTACTGCCATGCCTGGAAGCAAGCAGGGGTCCTTTTAGTCCGGTACACTACACATGCAACATTTTCCTGGCTCCAGACCAGCAAGGGGAGTCCCCTCCCCTTGGCAGCTGGGATCTGGAGGTGGGGTTAGTTAGTCCCAGTGTTAGGAGTTGAGTTTAGGACATCGAGGAGAGAGGAGCTAGGGACTGGAGCTGAGGAAGCTCGTCCTAGCTGAAATACACAGAGAACCGGGCACCGGAGTCCGAGGCTGTGGGGGCACTGCAGGCCCAGCAGCAGATACCGTAGGGCAGGAGATTGCAGGTCTCCTGGCCCCACCAGACGCCCGGAGACTCAGCAGCACAGAGGGACCAGCACCGCCACGGAGGAGCGACGCATGTACAAGGCCCGAGCTGCCAGCCATACGGGTGAGCACAGAACGTCACACTCAGGGACATGGGCTACAACACAGCTACAATCAGTAAAGCCAAAGAGTATAGTGAGAAGGGCAGGCCTACAAGTCCACCTGGCAAGGAGGATGCTATGTTTGCTTCCAGGCTGACCGGACTCTTACTTCTAGCCAGTACTCCAGTCCAGGCTTGTCTAATTGTCATCAGTAAAGACCCTGGGACTGCACTATACTGACTCTGTGTTTATTACTGACACCCTGCACAACCACCATCATCCACACACTGCCCTGAAGCTAACTCTTCCTGTGAGGAGTTATACCACCCTTGCTGCAAAACAACCAGCTTCAGAGGACTGTTCCGCAGCGGCAGTCTCCATTGGCCGCATTCCACAGGTGGCGTAGTCAGACATTAACACCTATACATATAAATTCCCCTTGGATTGACCGCCCTGGGTCACGGACCGGGTCACCCCCACAGTGACTACAACCCCCAGCATCTACCGGCCCAGCACGGGTACCCTACGGGTCAAGGGGCGCGTTAACTTTGGCATAGTCGGCAGGATTTCGTGCCCATTGCCATCGGGTACTGTGCGCCTTAAAGAACTGTGTCGCATACCGTGGTGAAGTTTCGCGCCAATTGACGCTGTTTCCCACCATTGTCCGCCATTTCCGGTTCGCCGCGCGGGAAGAAGAGGGGCGTAATCGCTGGAAGCACGCGAAGCCCAAGCCCCGCCTCACGCACTGACGCAGTGCCAGGTCCTGGAAGGAGCCCCAGTGAGTGCTTATGTCAGACGCGTGCGACGCCAGGTCCTGAAGGAGACCGTCACCGGCGGAACTGCGGCCTACCAGGAGCAAGGTTAAAGGAGGCAGGCCACGGTTCACTAGGGGGGAGGAAGACGTCCAACATGGAGGAAAGTTCAGCTGCAGGCGTGGTCGCTGCCACCGTAATGCCGTTATTAATGCCATACATACCGGGAGCGGCGTGGCTGCCCCAGTACTCAGGGGAGTCGCACACCCTGAGTGACTTTGAAGAAAGACTGCGCAGCTTGTTTAAAGTGTACCCCCTGTCTGAGGAGCAGAAAGTGAGCATCCTCATAGGCCAGCTAATCAGTGCAGCCCAGAGAGAAGTGAAGTCCTGGCCGGGTAGAGACAAAGGTACTGTGAAGGAAATACTGGCCCGACTAAAGGACACCTTTGACACCCGCACTGCAGCTGAAATAAAAGTGATGTTTTACGGGTACAAACAAAGGGTGCAGGACAGTGTACGGGACTATGCTTTAAACTTGCAGGAGGCGCTGCGGGCCATCAAACAAGTAGACCCCGACAGTGTGCGAGATAAGAACAGATTGCTAACTGAGCAGTTTATTGAGGGGCTCCTGTCCAGCACTCACCGGACACAGCTGCGCATAATGGCTCTGCAAAACCCCGATCTGGACTTTGCACAATTTAAAGACAGAGCCATCCGGGTGCTGCGAGAGTCAACACCAGGTGGCGCTACATCCCACTGGCGCCCAGCTATCACATACCACCAGGAGGTGGCATCCTTTTCCCCAGAACCTGTAGGGGCTGATGCACAGACTCTAGACAATGCCCCATCTACAGACCTGCACCTTCAGGTTCAGGAACTGACTAAAAGTGTAGCTGCACTGGCCAAAATGGTGCAGTCCATGCAGGTGTCCCCCAAGGAAAAGATCGAGCTGGCTTCCAGTCCAGATGATGTCCCGTGGCGATGACAGAAAAGGATTCCACCGCTCAGAGGGAGGAACAGCGATCGCTACGACCAGGACGGACAACACATCTGCCGCCGCTGTCACAAGGCAGAATACTATGCAAGGTACTGTAATTTAAACGATCAAAACCTGGGGCAGAGGGCCAACCCCCAGGAGTAAGACCACCAGGTCCACAAAGCTGGCGAGATAAGTACGTGGGAGGACGGCCGGTCCTACCTGTCGTGCTTGAGGGCATCCCAATGAGCGCATTGCTGGACACTGGATCCCAGGTGACCACTATGCCATATATTCTTTATAAACGATACTGGACTGATTCGGACATTACCCGCCATCCAGATGAACATCTTAGCATCTATGCCAGCAATCGTCAGCCCTTGCCTCAGGTGGGGTATAAAGAAGTGACCATAAAGAGTGGCAGAGTAGAGTTGCCATCACAAGGAATGATAATTGTTGACATTGATCGCCAAGAAAGTCATCCCATGATAACCTTAGGCACTAATGTCATTGAAAATGGTCTTTCAGAAATTATTGTCTTGTTACAGCAGGTTGCGGAGACTGCCAGTTCCAGTCAGCAGCGGGTTCTGCAGAGAGAGATCAGAGCCCTGATGAGAAGACAACAGGTAGAACTGTCTGGTGGTGAAATTGGCAGTGTCAGGATGAGTGACCCATTCCCCATTGCCATGCCCCCTAGAAGTGAAATGTTGATATGGTGTCGGGCAGCAATCGGTCTCAGGGGTCGAGATTACCAGGCCCTGGTAGAGCTTGTATACTCTGACAGTAGGCCCACCATCTTGACAGCCCGGGGGGTAGTTGATGTCCGCCATGGGAGAGTCCACATCCTGAATTATGGGGAGAAAGAGGTTCATTTGCCCCGATATGCTACCCTTGCCAAATTATTCACCGTCAGTAACAACTCTATAAAGACAGTGGAACCCTTACCTCCATCCAAACTGGCGGAGGATAATGGCTCCAAGGGACAGATGGAGGATTGATGTCAGAAGCTACACGTGGGCACTGACTCCACCCCTCAGCACCAAAAACATGGAGTATACCAGGTGGTCCAGGAGTATGAGCGGGTCTTCAGCAAACATCCACTAGACTTCGGGCAGGTAAAAGGGGTACAACACCACATCCCCACGGGAGATCATCCACCCATTAAAGAGCGGTACCGGCCTGTACCCCCGGCTCACTATCAATGTGCCAAGGGGATGTTACGGGAGATGAAGGAGGCTGGGGTAATAAGAGATAGTTGTAGCCCCTGGGCAGCTCCATTAGTTCTCTTCAGGAAAAAGGATGGTACAATGAAGATGTGTGTTGACTACAGGCAAATTAACCGCATTACACATAAGGATGGCTACCCGTTACCCAGAATTGAGGAGTCCCTAGCTGCATTAAGATCTGCTAATTATTTCTCTACTTTGGATCTCACCAATGGGTATTGGCAGGTTCCCGTAGCAGAGGCTGATAAAGAAAAGACCGCATTTACAAGGCCAATGGGCCTCAGCGAGTTCAACTGCATGCCATTCGGGCTCTGCAGCACCCCAGGAACCTTCCAGCGGTTGATGGAGTGCTGTCTAGGACACAAGAACTTAGAGACGGTCCTGCTGTACCTGGATGACGTCATTGTCTACTCCAAGTCCTATGAAGACCACCTGAAGCACCTGGCAGAGGTGTTTGAAGCCATAGCTGGGTTTGGCCTGAAGGTGAAGCCATCCAAATGCCACCTGTTGAAGCCCAAGGTACAGTACCAAGGTCATGTGGTAAGCGCCGAAGGTGTAGCACCAGACCCTGAAAAGGTCACCGTAATCAAGGACTGGCCAAGACCCTCCACTATCAAGGAAGAAAGGCAGTTCCTCGGGTTGGTAGGCTACTACCGAAGGTTTATCAAAGGCTTCAGTAAGATAGCGGCACCCATGCAGGACCTCCTAGTAGGCCAGTCCAGGAAGGCCAAAAACCTGAAGCCTCCGTTCAAATGGGATAAGCCAGAAGACAAATCCTTCACCTGACTGAAGATGGCTCTCACGGGAGACGAAGTTCTGGCCTACCCCGACTATAGCCAACCCTTCATACTCCATACAGACGCGAGCAACGTAGGATTGGGAGTGGTGCTGTCCCAGATACAGCACGGCAGAGAGAGAGTGATTGCCTATGCCAGCAGGAAGCTCCGGCCCACGGAAAGGAACCCCGGTAACTACAGTTCCTTCAAGTAGGAGTTCCTCACCGTAGTCTGGGCTGTGACAGAGCGCTTCAAGCACTATCTCGCCTCCTCCAAATTTACGGTCTTCACAGACAATAACCCGCTGACGCACCTGGAGACTGCGAAGCTTGGTGCCCTGGAACAGCGATGGATGGCCCGACTGTCTAACTACGAGTTCACCATCAAGTATCGGGCAGGGCACAAGAATGCAAATGCTGATGCACTGTCCAGGATGCCCAACTTGCCAGATGGAGGAGAAGACCCGGAAGAGCTGGAGGAGATAGAGATCCCCGCTTTCCACCGTCATGGGGTGACCCAGTGCTCCCATTGTGTAAAGAACAGGTGCTCTGCCAACAGAGAGGCCACGTTCAATCCATAGCCCCACCATGGATGGGCAGAGACACAGGATAGTGACCCGGCTGTCCACCTAGTCAAAGAGTTGCTGACACAAGCTGACTCGCACCCTGATCTAGATGCTCGAGAGGAGACCAAACAGTTGTGGAAGGAGAAGGGCAAGCTGTTCATCTATGAAGGGAAGCTGTGTCGAAGAAGTATCAACTCCCGGACACATGAACTGGTCTGGCAGGTGGTAGTTCCGAGGCGAGATGCGTCAATGGTCTTAGAAGCGTACCACGATGGAGCAGGACACTTCGGATGGAAGAAGTTGGAAGTCCTGCTACGTGAGCGGTTCTACTGGGCTGCCATGAGGAAAGCAATCGAGAGATGGTGTCGAGAATGCGGACCATGCAACCTGAGACGAAAAGACCGTGACAGTCAGAGGGCTCCCCTGCAGCCCATTGTCACCAAACAGCCACTTGAACTGGTAGCCTTGGACCACGTGAAGCTAGCCCCAAACAGGTCAGGCTATTTCTACGCTTTCACCATCGTAGACCACTACTCCCGGTTCCTGGTAGCAGTGCCAGTGAAAGACCAGACGGCTCAGACGGCAGCCAAAGCTTTCCAACAGCACTTCTGTCGCCCGCACGGTTACCCTGACTGTGTGCTTACTGACGAAGGTCCAGCCTTTGAAGCAAAGGTGTTCCAGGAATTCTGCAACCTGTACGGCTGCAAGAAAATCAGGACAATGCCGAATCACCTCCAAACCAACGGGTTGTGTGAGAAGATGAACCAGGTGGTGATTGTTAGAACTCTCCTGTTAGTTTTTTTTAGTTTGCTGGTCACATGACCATTTTTGCCTATTTAATCCGGCTCCGCCCTCCTGGCCTTGCTGGACTTCATTGTATTTACTACTCTTGAGCTAGTTTGGTGCTCTGTTGCCGTTCTCTGTTAGTTTTGCTAGGTCTTCTGACCTCTATGCTTTTTGTTGTGTGTTTGTCTTTGACTGCTACTATTTCTGCTAGGAGGTGTCCAACTTATCCCAGTCCCTAGTTCTTGTAGGGATCCCTCCCTCACATCTATAGGTCTTCGTACAGACTAGCCGAGGACTTTAGCGGGTCTGATCGCAGGATCAGGTTCCCCGTTACATCGTAGGGATCTAGTTTAGTTCTATTGTAGGGACAGATCTCCTGTCTTTCCTTAGTCCCTGTAGCAGATCATAACAGTGATAGACATGTTGAAGATGATGCCCCTGGAAGAACGCAGCCTGTGGCCAGAAAAGTTGCCAGATCTGGTGGATCTATATAATCATATCCCGGTGAACTCCACCAACTGTACACCCATTTACCTGATGAGGGCAAGACCTGGTAAGCTGCCCATCGACTTGGACATGGGAGTCCTAACACCAGAGACAACCTCACCAGATGCGGATTGGGATACTGAGCGGCAGCAATGTGGCACCCCAGGTCTGGTCACCACAGTGGCAGCAATGTCATGTCTGAGAGCAGGTGGGAGGTTCCCTGGTTGGGGACAATTAGCATGCAGCACCTCCTGCCTCAGTCCAAGGAGGGGAGAAATCTGCCCTTTATAAACTGGATCTGGGGCGGGGTTAGAAAGACAAGTTCCAGACAAGGTTCCAGTGAAGCTGCAGATAGGGACAGGTCAGCAGCAGGTTGAGGAGGCCCTGTAGGCAGAGGAGGAACATGAGGCCAGGAGGGGAGCTAGCAGAGCTCATCCTGGCTAGAGACGTACAATGCCGGACACTGGAGTCCGAGGCTGTGAGGGTTATAAACCCAGCAGCAGAAAACCACCACGCAGGGGACTTCAAGTCCTCTGGCCCAAGGAAGCCCGGAGGCTCAGCCACACGAGAGGGACCACTACTGCCCCTGAGGGGTGAGAAGTACGGAAGGCCCGAGTCGCCAGTCATACAGGCGAGAACAACACGGTACACTCAGAGACGTGGGCTACCACCACACTACAGCGCGATAGCCAAGAAAGAGTGAAGTCAGCACGGTAGGCCTACAAACTCTCCCTGACTAGCAGGATTTCCCAGTTGCTCTCAGACTGACCAGGCCTCCATTGTTAACCTGTATTCAGGAAGGGTCCCTTAATACCGCCAACAGTAAAGACCCTGAATTGCATGACAGACTCCGTGTGGTTACTGCTGCTCCCGCGCACCATCACCACCAACATCCCTATTTACTGTCCTGAGGCTATACTCCTCCCATGGGGAGTTATACTACCCTCTGCTGCACCCACAACACCAGCCTCAGCGGTCTGCCCTGCAGCGGCGGTTCACTCTGACCGCAATCCACGGGTGGCGTAGTCGGACATTTAATCACAAAACCCTATAAACAGACCGCCATTTGGGTTGACCACCCTGAGCCACGGGACCGGGTCCCCGCCACGCAAGGACTACAACCCCCAGCATCCACAAAGTGTCCAGTTCCTGGTATCCCCACACACACATGGCCCAGGGGGCGCGTCAACTTTTTGGCGTAGTTGGCAGGATTTCGTGCCCGCCACCAACGGGTACTGCGTGCCTGAAGAAAGACTGTAATATTTACCTTGATGGAGTTTCCTGCCATCCGCAGCCGTTTCCCGCCATCCGCAGCCATTTTCCCGCCATCTGGCGCCATTTCTGGGATGCCGTGCGGGAAGAAGAGGGGCATGGACGACGAAAGCGCGCGAGAACCGGACCCCCGCTTTACGCACGGACGCTGCGCAAGGTCCTGAAAGGAGCCGAGCGGACGCTGACGTCACAAGGATGCGTCGCAAGGTCCTCAACCCCGACGGTCGCCTGCGGAGCCGCGGCCTACAGAAGAAAAGCAACGGAAGGTAGACCACGGTTGACTAGGGGGGGGAGAAGATGTCGGAAGCGGAGGGAACTGTCACCGCCAGCGCGGCCGCTGCCGCAGTAATGCCGTTCACGATGCCTTATATCCCCGGAGCGACCTGGTTGCCCCAGTACTCAGGGGAGTTGCATACCCTGAGCAACTTCAAGAGAGACTGTATAGCCTATTCAAAGTATACCCCCTGACGGAGGAACAAAAAGTGAGCATACTGATAGGCCAGTTAACCGGCGCGGCCCAATGAGAAGTAAAGTCCTGGTCAGTCAGGGACAAGGGGACTGTGAAGGAGATTTTAGCCTGTCTAAAGGACACTTTTGATACCCGCACCTCAGCAGAGATCAAAATGAGATTTTATGGGTGCAACCAGCGGGCCCAAGACAGTATAAGAGACTATGCTTTGAATTTGCAAGAGGCCCTGAGAGCCATTAAGCAGGCAGACCCTGACAGTGTGAGGAATGCAGATAAACTGCTGACTGAACAATTCATTGAGGGTCTGCTGTCCAGCGCCCATCGAACCCAGTTACGCCTGATGGCCCTGCAGAACCCTGAGTTAGACTTTGCACAGTTTAAGGACAGAGCCATCCGTGTACTCCGAGAACCCACACTCAGTGGCGTTGCGGCCTCCAGGCGCCCTGCTGTCACTTATTACCAGGAGGTGACGCCCCAGTCTACAGTACCTGCAGGAGCCAATGCACAGACTATAAATAGTACCCCGTCTACAGATCTGCACCATCAGGTTCAAGAACTGACCAAAAGCGTTGCCGCACTAACCAGGACTGTGCAGTCGTTACAGGTATCCTCTACAGGAAAGATCCAGCTGGCTACCAGTCCGGAGGACGTCCTGTGGCGCTGACAGAAGAGGATCCCACCGTCCAGAGGGAAGCCAATGGACCGCTATGACCAGGATGGACAACCCATCTGCCGCCGCTGCAGCCAGCCAGGACATATTGCGAGGTACTGTAATTTAAACGAGCCCAACCTGGGGCAGTGGGCCAACCCCCAGGCGTAAGATCATCAGGCCCGTCAAGTATGTGGGGGGACGACCGGTCTTGCCTGTGGTACTGGATGGCATTCCCATGAGTGCACTGTTGGACACCGGGTCACAGGTAACCACCATCCCCTATGTACTTTTCAAGTGGTACTGGAATGACACGGATATTACTCGCTACCCAGGTAATGACTTGAGCATCATCGCCAGCAATGGTCAGCACGTGCCACAGGTGGGGCTCAAGGAGGTGACCATCAAAATTGGTAAAGTTGAACTGCCAGCGCAAGGACTGATTATTGTGGACATTGACCGTCGTGAAAGTCACCCTAAAATAATCTTGTGTACTAACGTTATTGAAAACTTTCTTTCAGAGATAATTGTTAAATTACAGCAGGTTGCAATGAATGCCAGCTCCAGCCAGCAGCGTGTCTTACAAAAAGAGATCAGAGCCCTGATGAAGCGGCAACAGGTAGAACTGTCTGGTGGTGAGATTGGTAGCGTTAGGATGAGTGACCCGTTCCCTATCGCCATGCCCCCAAAAAGTGAAATGATGATCTGGTGCCAGACTGCAATCGGGTTAAGAGGTAGAGACTACCAAGCTATGGTAGAACCCGTTTACTCGGACAGTAGGCCCTCCATTTTGACAGCACAGGGGGTGGTCGATGTACGCCATGGGAGGGTACCCATCCGCATCCTAAACATTGGGGAAAGAGAAGTATACTTGCCCCGGTATGCCACTCAAGCCAAATTGTTCGCCGTTAACCAGAACTCTGTAAAGGCCGTGGAACCCTTGCCTCCATCTCAACCAAAGGAGGGTAACGGCTCCAAGAAACAAATGGAGGACTGGTGTCAAAAACTGCATGTGGGCACCGACTCCACTCCCTCACACCAAAAACAGGGAGTCTACCAGGTGGTTCAGGAGTACGAAAGAGTCTTTAGCAAACACCCGTTAGACTTTGGGCAAGTAAAGGGGGTAGAACACCAAATCCCCACAGGAGACCATCACCCATAAAAGAGAGATACCGTCCTGTACCCCTTGCACACTATCAGAATGTCAAGGGTATGTTACGAGAAATGAAGGAGGCTGGGGTGATCAGAGATAGCTGTAGCCCCTGGGCAGCTCCTCTAGTTCTGGTAAAAAAGATAGATGGCACGATGAGGATGTGTGTAGATTATAGAAAGGTCAACAGGATAACACACAAAGATGTGTACCCGTTACCTAGGATAGAGGAGTCTTTGGCTGCATTAAAATCTGCTAACTTCTTCTCTACTTTGGATTTCACTAGCGGGTACTGGCAGGTTCCTGTAGCAGAGTCAGACAAGGAGAAGACCGCCTTCACCACCCCGATGGGTCTCAGTGAATTCAACTGTATGCCGTTCGGACTCTGCAACGCACCAGGGACCTTCCAGAGGCTGATGGAGTGCTGTCTGGGGCACAAAAATTTAGAGTCGGTCCTACTCTACCTGGACGATGTCATCGTGTATTCCAAAACCTATTAGGACCATCTAAAGCACCTGGCAGAGGTGTTCGATGCCCTGGCAGGCTTCAGCCTAAAGGTGAAACCCTCCAAGTGTCAACTACTGAAGCCAAAAGTACAGTACCTGGGACACGTGGTGAGTGCTGACGGAGTAGCCCCAGACCCTGACAAGATCACGGTGGTTATGGACTGGACAAGACCCTCCAGCATAAAGGAAGTGCGGCAGTTCCTCGGGTTGGTAGGCTACTACCGAAGATTCATCTTCGGGTTCATCAAAATGGCAGCCCCTATGCAGGACCTCCTGTTAGGTCAGTCAAAGACTAAAAGTCAGAAGCCGCCCTTTAAGTGGGACAAGCTGGAGGAGGAGTCTTTCCGCCAGCTGAAGATGGCCCTCACGGGGGATGAGATCCTGGCCTACCCTGATTACGGCCAGCCTTTTATCCTCCACACCGACGCCAGTAACGTGGGGCTAGGAGCCGTACTGTCCCAGATCCAGCAGGGCAGAGAACGGGTAATTGCTTATGCTAGCAGAAAGCTGAGACCCACAGAGAGAAACCCTGAGAATTATATCTCCTTCAAGCTAGAGTTCCTGGCATTGGTGTGGGCGGTCACCGAATGCTCCAAGCATTACCTGGCTTCTTCTAAGTTCACTGTGTACACGGACAACAACCCGTTGACACACCTGGACACTGCAAGACTTGGTGCCCTAGAGCAGAGATGGATGACCCGACTGTCCTGTGGCGCCCCTGAGGGTTCAACCGCCACAGGGATGCTGCACTTCTCTAATGGAGTGTGGTATTCCTCCCCTGAGGTAAGGACAGTGTGATAGTCGTGACCCAGCCTTTGCATCCAACACCACACTTCTCCACCAGAGGGGGCAAGTATGCACTAGGTGCTTCTCCCCTGGTTACAGGGAGACTGGGGAACCAAGAGTTAGGGGAACCAGTTAGTAGGTGAGGGTGGAGGACTTACAAGTTAGCTACACTTTAGATTTCATATTTAATAGAGAGCCATCTTTGATCTTGGTCTTTTTGCTGGTCCTCTTTGCTAGTTCTGCGGCTGTCTCTGTGCTGTCAAAATACTGTGTGTAATGTGACCTCCCTCCCGGAGCGCAGATCCTGTGTGGGCCTGGACCGGCAAGGGACACAGCCCTCGTACCCTGGCCTTGGGACAAAAGGTAGGTTGTAGACCAGGAATGTCTCAACCCGGCCAAGGACCATGATCAAGAAGGCCTGGAGCTTAAGAGTGTGGCTCCACACCAAATGGATCCCAGGCAGGATGCAGACGGAGCGGTGTATGCCACCTGTCCTCGCCAACCTGATATATTCAGAGGGACTCCGGCTGCAAGAGGGGTACCGGCCCCCGACACCCGACCTTGCTACTCTACGTCCTGGACGGGAAAGCCCGGTTAGGCCCAGAGGATCCCACCGGGTATCGGACGGAGCGGAGCTGTCACCATGCCCTTGTTCTGAGAGGTGTTCAGAGGGAGACCCGGCCTATTTGCACACACACGGACAGGACAGGAATCAGTCTGTTGTTCAGGAACACTCTACTCTAGGGTCCCGACTGAATGCTGGACTTACTCGGAGGTTGTCGGACCCCCATCTCTGGTGAGCACAGGACTCCGCAGAGAGTCGCCTTCCTTTGCCAGCTAGGTGAGTAAAGCCTTGGAAGTTCACCCCTATGGTCTTCGGACTGTTATTTCTGCGCTACACCGCGCGACGTGGCACCCGTTCTCCTCTACTACTACCCCCTCCATCCTGTCCCTCTGCCCTGAGGCCTCGCTCCGCCTGTGGGGAGTAGTAAGAACTTTGGCCGCCATAACACCATGCCTCAGCGGACTGCAGTGGCGCTGGTGGCCCCTCACCAGGCACCACAGGTGGCGTAGTCGTTAATTAGCCACTCAACCCGGATAAGCCCACACCATCTCCTTTTTATGTGACGTCCCTGAGCACGGGACTTGTCTACCTCATCATTAACAAAGTAATCCTTTGGGTAAGAATCATCCTAAAAGAGAGATGGAGAGATGGAATGCAGCCGTGGCCCGGACCCGACCCGTTCCGATTTCAGTTCCAGAGCAATTCGCCCAATGAGTCCTTGATATTTTGTAGTTTTCAGCCAATTTTCTGAATTTTTGAACATTTCACTTTTTTGTGAAAATATCCACTAAATGAGGGAATAATATGTGTGAGGGTACCCCAGGAGAGTTCCAAATGTGTGTGTGTAGAAAATATATCCCAACGGGGTAAAATTGAAAAAAAGTTTAAAAAAATTTTTTTTTGGACTTAGTCATTTTTCCGGCATTGCTCAGACTTTCAAAAAGGGGAAATGTCAGTGAGCGTTCCGATTTCAGTTCCAGAGCGATTCGCCCGATGAGTCCTTGATATTTCGTCGTTTTCAGCCAATTTTCTGAATTTTTGAAAATTTTACTTTTTTGTGAAAATATCAACTAAATGAGAGAATAATATGTGTGAAGGTACCCAAGGAGAGTTCCAAATGTGTGTGGGTAGAATATATATCCCACGGGGGTAAAATTGCAAAACCGTTGAAAAAATTTGTTTTAGGACTGTCATTTTTCCGCCATTTGTCAAACTTTCAGAGAGGGGAAATGTCAGTGAGCATTCCGATTTCAGTACCAGAGCGATTCGCCCGATGAGTAATTGATGTTTAGTTGTTTTTAGCCAATTTTCTGAATTTTTGAAAATTTCACTTTTTTGTGAAAATATCCGCTAAATGAAGGAATACTATGTGTGAGGGTACCCCAGGAGAGTTCCAAATGTGTGTGGGTAGAATACATGTGCCATGGGGGTAAAATTGAAAAAAAGTTGAAAAAAATTTTTTTTTTCACTTAGTCATTTTTCCGCCATTTGTCAAACTTTCAAAAAGGGGAAATGTCAGTAAGCATTCCGATTTCAGTTCCAGAGCGATTCGCCTGATGAGTCCTTGATATTTTGTCGTTTTCAGCCAATTTTCTGAATTTTTGAACATTTCACTTTTTTTGTGAAAATATCCACTAAATGAGGGAATAATATGTGTGAGGGTACCCCAGGAGAGTTCCAAATGTGTGTCGGTAGAATATATATCCCAACGGGGTAAAATTGAAAAAAAGCTGGAAAAAAATTTTTTTTTACTTAGTCATTTTTCCGGCATTGGTCAGACTTTCAGAAAGGGGAAATGTCAGTGAGCATTCCGATTTCAGTTCCAGAGCGATTCGCCCGATGAATCCTTGATATTTCGTCGTTTTCAGCCAATTTTCTGAATTTTTGAAAATTTCACTTTTTTGTGAAAATATCAACTAAATGAGGGAATACTATGTGTGAGGGTACCCAAGGAGAGTTCCAAATGTGTGTGGGTAGAATATATATCCCACGGGGGTAAAATTGCAAAAACGTTGAAAAAATTTTTTTTTAGGACTGTCATTTTTCCGGCATTTGTCAAACTTTCAGAGAGGGGAAATGTCAGTGAGCATTCCGATTTCAGTTCCATAGCGATTCGCCCGATCAGTCCTTGATGTTTAGTCATTTTCAGCCAATTTTCTGAATTTTTGAAAATTTCACTTTTTTTAAAAAAACATCCACTAAATATGGGAATAATATGTGTGAGGGTACCCCAGGAGAGTTCCAAATGTGTGTGGGTAGAATATATATCCCACCAGGGTAAAGTTGAAAAAAGTTGAAAAAAAATTTTTTTTTGACTTAGTCATTTTTCCGGCATTGGTCAGACTTTCAGAAAGTGGAAATGGCAGGGAGCATTTCGATTTCAGTTCCAGAGCGATTCGCCTGATGAATCCTTGATATTTAGTTGTTTTCAGCCAATTTTCTGAATATTTGAACATTTCACTTTTTTTGTGAAAATATCCACTAAATGAGGGAATAATATGTGTGAGGGTACCCCAGGAGTGTTCCAAATGTGTTTTGGCAGAATATATATCCCAAGGGGGTAAAATTGAAAAAAAGTTTAAAAAAAAATTTTTTGGGACTGTCATTTTCCAGCATTTGTCAAACTTTTAGAGAGTGGAAATGTCAGTGAGCGTTCTGATTTCAGTTCCAGAGCGATACGCCCGATGAGTCCTTGATGTTTTGTTGTTTTTAGCCAATTTTCCGAATTTTTGAAAATTTCACTTTTTTGTGAAAATATCCGCTAAATGAAGGAATACTATGTGTGAGGGTACCCCAGGAGAGTTCCAAATGTTTGTGGGTAGATTATATATCCCACTGGGGTAAAATTGAAAAAAAGTAAAAAAAAAAAAATTTTTTGGACTTAGTCATTTTTCCAGCATTTGGCAGACTTTGAGAGAGGGGGTAAATATCAGTGAGCGTTCCGATTTCAGTTCCAGATCCATTCGCCCGATGAGTCCTTGATATTTCGTCGTTTTCAGTCAATTTTCAGAATTTTTGAAAATTTCACTTTTTTTGTGAAAATATCCGATAAATGAGGGAATAATATGTGTGAGGATACCCCAGGAGAATTCCAAATGTGTGTGGGTAGAATATATATATTCCACGGGGGTAAAATTGAAAAAAAGTTGAAAAAAAAATTTTTTGGGCTGTCATTTTCCCGGCATTTGTCAAACTTTCTGAGAGGACAAATGTCAGTGAGCGTTCCGATTTCAGTTCCAGAGCGATTCCCCCGATGCGTCCTTGATGTTTAGTTGTTTTCAGACAATTTTCTGAATTTTTGAAAATTTCATGTTTTTTGTCAAAATATCCACAAAATGAGGGAATAATATGTGTGAGTAAACCTCAGGAGAGTTCCAAATGTGCGTTGGTAGAATATATATCCCAAGGGGGTAAAATTGAAAAAAAGTTGAAAAAAAAATGTTTTTCGACTGTCATTTTTCCGGCATTTGTCAAACTTTTAGAGAGTGGAAATGTCAGTGAGCGTTCCGATTTCAGTTCCAGAGCGATACGCCCGATGAGTCCTTGATGTTTAGTTGTTTTTAGCCAATTTTCAGAATTTTTGAAAATTTCAATTTTTTGTGAAAATATCCGCTAAATGAAGGAATACTATGTGGGAGCCTACCCCAGGAGAGTTCTAAATGTGTGTGGGTAGAATCTATATCCCACAGGGGAAAAATTGAAAAAAACTTTAAAAAAATTTTTTTTTGGACTTAGTCATTTTTCCGGTGCTTGTCAAACTTTCAGAGAGGGGAAATGTCAGTGAGCGTTCCGATTTCAGTTCCAGAGCGATACGCCCGATGAGTCCTTGATGTTTAGTTGTTTTCAGCTAATTTTCGGAATTTTTGAAAATTTCACTTTTTTTGTGAAAATATCCCATAAATGAGGGAATAACATGTGTGAGGGTGCCCCAGGAGAGTTCCAAATGTATGTGGGTATTATATATATCGCACTGGGGTAAAATTGAAAAAAAGTTGAAATTTTTTTTTAATTTTTCTTAGGCATTTTTCCGGCATTTGTGAAATTTTCAGAGAGGGGAAATGTCAGTGAGCATTCCGAATTCAGATCCAGAGCGATTCGCCCGATGAGTCCTTGATACTTCGTCGTTTTCAGTCAATTTTCTGAATTTTTGAAAATGTCACTTTTTTTGTGAAAATATCCGCTAAATGAGGGAATAATATGTGTGAGGGTACCCCAGGAGAGTTCCAAATGTGTGTGGGTAGAATTTATATCCCACGGGGGTAAAATTGAAAAAAAAGTTGAAAAAAAATTTTTTTGGGACTTAGTCATTTTTCCGGCATTTGTCAAACTTTCAGAGTTCAGAAAGGGGAAATGTCAGTGAGTGTTCTGATTTCAGTTCCAGAGCGATTCGCCCGATGAGTCCTTGATGTTTAGTTGTTTTTAGCCAATTTTCCGAATTTTTGAAAATTTCACTTTTTTGTGAAAATATCCACTAAATGAAGGAATACTATGTGTGAGGGTACCCCAGGAGAGTTCCAAATGTTTGTGGGTAGATTATATATCCCACCGGGGTAAAATTGAAAAAAAGTAAAAAAAAAAAAATTTTTTGGACTTAGTCATTTTTCCAGCATTTGGCAGACTTTGAGAGAGGGGGTAAATATCAGTGAGCGTTCCGATTTCAGTTCCAGATCCATTCGCCCGATGAGTCCTTGATATTTCGTCGTTTTCAGTCAATTTTCAGAATTTTTGAAAATTTCACTTTTTTTGTGAAAATATCCGCTAAATGAGGGAATAATATGTGTGATGGTACCCCAGGAGAGTTCCAAATGTGTGTGGGTAGAATACATGTGCCATGGGGGTAAAATTGAAAAAAAGTTGAAAAAAATTTTTTTTTTGACTTAGTAATTTTTCCTGCATTTGTCAAACTTTCAGAAAGGGGAAATGTCAGCAAGTGTTCCGATTTCAGTTCCAGAGCAATTCTCCCGATGAGTCTTTGATATTTAGTCGTTTTCAGCCAATTTTCAGAATTTTTGAAAATTTCACTTTTTTTGTGAAAATACCCTCTAAATGAGGGAATAATATGTGTGAGGGTACCCCAGGAGAGTTCCATATGTGTTTGGGTAGAATATATATCCCACGGGGGTATAATTAAAAAAAAGTAAAAAAAAAAAAAATTTCGACTTAGTCATTTTTCCGGCATTTGTCAAACTTTCAGAGAGGCGAAATATCAGTGAGCGTTCCAAGTTCAGTTCCAGAGCGATTTGCCCGATGAGTCCTTGATATTTAGTCTTTTTCAGCCAATTTTCTGAATTTTTGAAAATGTCACTTTTTTTGTGAAGATATCCACTAAATGAGGGAATAATATGTGTGAGGGGACCCCAGGAGAGTTACTAATGTGTGTGGGTGGAATATATATCCCATGGGGGTAAAACTGAAAAAAAATTGAAAAAAAATTTTTTGGGACTTGGTCAATTTTCCGGCACTTATCAAACTTTCAGAGAGGGGAAATTTCAGTGAGCATTCCGATTAGAGTTCCAGAGCGATTCGCCTGATGAGTCCTTGATATTTAGTCGTTTTCAGACAATTTTCAGAATTTTTGAAAATTTCACTTTTTTTGTGAAAATATCCACTAAATGAGGGAATACTATGTGTGAGGGTGCCCCAGGAGAGTTCCAAATGTGTGTGGGTAGAATATATATCCCACGGGGGTAAAATTGAAAAAAAGTTGAAATAATTTTTTTTTTTAACTTAGCCATTTTTCTGGCATTTGTCAAACTTTCAGAGAGGGGAAATGTCAGTGAGCATTCCGATTTCAATTCCAGAGCATTTCGCCCAATGAGTCCTTGATATTTAGTCATTTTCAGACAATTTTCAGAATTTTTGAAAATTTCACTTTTTTGTGAAAATATCCGCTAAATGAGGGAATACTATGTGTGAGGGTACCCCAGGAGAGTTCCAAATGTGTGTGGGTTGAATATATATCCCACGGGGGTAAAATTGAAAAAAGTTGAAAAAATTCTTTTTTTTGGACTTACCCATTTTTACGGCATTTGTCAAACTTTCAGAGAGGCAAAAGGTCAGTGAGCGTTCCTATTTCAGTTCCAGAGTGATTTGCCCGATGAGTCCTTGATATTTAGTCATTTTCAGACAATTTTCAGAATTTTTGAAAATTTCACTTTTTTGTGAAAATATCCGCTAAATGAGGGAATACTATGTGTGAGGGTACCCCCAGGAGAGTTCCAAATGTGTGTGGGTTGAATATATATCCCACGGGGGTAAAATTGAAAAAAGTTGAAAAAATTCTTTTTTTTGGACTTACCCATTTTTACGGCATTTGTCAAACTTTCAGAGAGGCAAAAGGTCAGTGAGCGTTCCTATTTCAGTTCCAGAGTGATTTGCCCGATGAGTCCTTGATATTTAGTCATTTTCAGACAATTTTCAGAATTTTTGAAAATTTCACTTTTTTGTGAAAATATCTGCTAAATGAGGGAATAGTTTGTGTGAGGGTACCCCAGGAAAGTTCCAAATGTGTGTGGGTAGAGTATATATCCCACGGGGGCAAAGTTGAAAAAAAGTTGAAATAAATTTTTTTTTCGACTTAGTCATTTTTCGGGCATTTGCCTAACTTTCAGAGAGGGGAAATGTCAGTGAGCTTCCGATTTCAGTTCCAGAGCGATTCCCCCGATGAGTCCTTGATATCTCGTCGTTTTCAGCCAATTTTCTGAATTTTTGAAAATTTCACTTTTTTGTGAAAATATCCGCTAAATGAGGGAACAATATGTGTGAGGGTACCCCAGGAGAGTTCCATATGAGTTTGGGTAGAATATATATCCCACGGGGGTATAATTCAAAAAAAGTAAAAAAAAAAAATGTTTTCGACTTAGTCATTTTTCCGGCATTTATCAAACTTTCAGAGAGGGGAAATGTCAGTGAGCATTCCGATTTCAGTTCCAGAGCGATTCGCCTGATGAGTCCTTGATATTTAGTCGTTTTTAGCCAATTTTCAGAATTTTTGAAAATTTCACTTTTTTTGCTAAAATATCCGCTAAATGAGCATTCCGATTTCAATTCCAGAGCGTTTCACCCAATGAGTCCTTGATATTTAGTCATTTTCAGACAATTTTCAGAATTTTTGAAAATTTCACTTTTTTTGTGAAAATATCCGCTAAATGAGGGAATACTATGTGTGAGGGTACCCCAGGAGAGTTCCAAATGTGTGTGGGTTGAATATATATCCCACGGGGGTAAAATTGAAAAAAGTTGAAAAAATTTTTTTTTTTGGACTTACCCATTTTTACGGCATTTGTCAAACTTTCAGAGAGGGGAAATGTCAGTGAGCATTCCGATTTCAGTTCCAGAGCGATTCGCCCGATGAGTACTTGATATCTCGTCGTTTTCAGCCAATTTTCTGAATTTTTGAAAATTTCACTTTTTTGTGAAAATATCCGCTAAATGAGGGAATACTATGTGTGAGGGTACCCCAGGAGAGTTCCAAATGTGTGTGGGTAGAATATATATCCCACGGGGGTAAAATTGATAAAAAGTTTAAAAAATTTTTTTTGGGACTTAGTAATTTTTCCGGCATTTCTCAAACTTTCAGAGAGGCGAAATGTTAGTGAGCGTTCCTAGTTCAGTTCCAGAGCGATTTGCCCGATGAGTCCTTGATATTTAGTCGTTTTTAGGCAATTTTCAGAATTTTTCAAAATTTCACTTTTTTTGCTAAAATATCCGCTAAATGAGCATTCCGATTTCAATTCCAGAGCGTTTCGCCCAATGAGTCCTTGATATTTAGTCATTTTCAGACAATTTTCAGAATTTTTGAAAATGTCACTTTTTTTGTAAAAATATCCACTAAATGAGGGAATACTATGTGTGAGGGTACCCCAGGAGAGTTCCAAATGTGTGTGGGTAGAATATATATCCCACGAGGGTAAAATTGAAAAAAAGTTGAAATAAATTTTTTTTTCGACTTAGTCATTTTTCAGGCATTTGCCTAAGTTTCAGAGAGGGAAAATGTCAGTGAGCATTCCCATTTCAGTTCCAGAGCGATTCCACCGATGAGTCCTTGATATTTAGTCGTTTTCAGCCAATTTTCAGAATTTTTGAAAATGTCACTTTTTTGTGAAAATATCCACTAAATGAGGGAATAATATGTGTGAGGGTACCCCAGGAGAGTTCCAAATGTGTGTGGGTGGAATATATATCCTACGGGGGTAAAATTGAAAAAAAGTTTAAAAATTTTTTTTTTTGGACTTAGGCAATTTTACGGCCTTTATCAAACTTTCAGAGAGGGGAAATGTAAGTGAGCATTCTGATTTCAGTTCCAGAGCGATTCGCCCGATGAGTCCTTGCTATTTAGTCATTTTCAGAATTTTTGAAAATTTCA
Organism: Phyllobates terribilis; assembly: GCF_046119375.1. Taxonomy (NCBI): domain Eukaryota; kingdom Metazoa; phylum Chordata; class Amphibia; order Anura; family Dendrobatidae; genus Phyllobates; species Phyllobates terribilis. The sequence continues at coordinate 197,519,989 of NW_027362767.1, forward strand.
CTTTTTTTTATAAAAATATCCACTAAATGAGGGAATACTATGTGTGAGGGTACCCCAGGAGAGTTCCATATGTGTTTGGGTAGAATATATATCCCACGGGGGTAAAATTGAAAAAAAGTTGAAATAATTTTTTTTTTGGACTTAGCCATTTTTCCGGCATTTGTCAAACTTTCAGAGAGGGGAAATGTCAGTGAGCATTCCGATTTCAGTTCCAGAGCGATTCGCCCGATGAGTCCTTGATATTTAGTCGTTTTTAGCCAATTTTCTGAACTTTTGAAAATTTCACTTTTTTTGCTAAAATATCCGCTAAATGAGCATTCCGATTTCAATTCCAGAACGGTTCGCCCAATGAGTCCTTGATATTTAGTCATTTTCAGCCAATTTTCAGAATTTTTGAAAATTTCACTTTTTTGTGAAAATATCGGCTAAATGAGGGAATACTATGTGTGAGGGTACCCCAGGAGAGTTCCAAATGTGTGTGGGTAGAATATATATCCCACGGGGGTAAAATTGAAAAAAGGATGATATAATTTTTTTTTTTCGACTTAGTCATTTTTCCGGCATTTGTCAAACTTTCAGACAGGGGAATTGTCAGTGAGCATTCCGATTTCAGTTCCAGAGCGATTCGCCCGATGAGTCCTTGATATTTAGTCGTTTTCCGTCAATTTTCTGAATTTTTGAAAATTTCACTTTTTTTGTGAAAATATCCACTAAATGAGGCAATAATATGTGTGAGGGTACCCCAGGAGAGTTACAAATGTGTGTGTGTGGGTGGAATATATATCCTACGGGGGTAAAATTGAAAAAAAGTTGAAAAAATTTTTTTTTTGGACTTAGGCAATTTTCCGGCCTTTATCAAACTTTCAGAGAGGGGAAATGTCAGTGAGCATTCTGATTTCAGTTCCAGAGCGATTCGCCCGATGAGTCCTTGATATTTAGTCGTTTTTAGCCAATTTTCTGAACTTTTGAAAATTTCACTTTTTTTGCTAAAATATCCGCTAAATGAGCATTCCGATTTCAATTCCAGAGCGTTTCGCCCAATGAGTCCTTGATATTTAGTCATTTTCAGACAATTTTCAGAATTTTTGAAATATTCACTTTTTTGTGAAAATATCCGCTAAATGAGGGAATACTATGTGTGAGGGTACCCCAGGAGAGTTCCAAATGTGTGTGGGTTGAATATATATCCCACGGGGGTACAATTGAAAAAAGTTGAAAAAAATTTTTTTTTTGGACTTACTCATTTTTACGGCATTTGTCAAACTTTCAGAGAGGGGAAATGTCAGTGAGCATTCCGATTTCAGTTCCAGAGCGATTCGCCCGATGAGTACTTGATATCTCGTCGTTTTCAGCCAATTTTCTGAATTTTTGAAAATTTCACTTTTTTGTGAAAATATATGCTAAATGAGGGAATACTATGCCTTCTAGCAGTGTGTGGGACTTTCTCTATTAGTCCATCTATACTGACCTCCATCAGGTTGCAAATTGAATATAATTTTTTTCTGCATCTAACCCAGCCAATAGTTTTGGCCTAATACCACAGTTTGGCCACTCAGCTCTGCTCGGTTCCCATCCATTGTTTTTTTGTGCAAACAACTCCAGAGTTGTTAATTAGTTAACCACCAAAATGAGTGGAAAAAGGCCTGCTGCTGGTGGAAAGGGGAATAGGCGTGTTGGGAAGGGGAAAAAAGGTTGTGTCAGTGGGGTAGGTGTTAAAGCAACAGTAACATCTGCAGAAGAAAGACCATCTTCCAGCCAAACTAAAATGTCTACTTCTTTTAGTGGACAATGTGATAAGATCCCTTTCTTACGGCCACGCCAATCGCTACAAATTCCAGATGAGGCACAAAAACAGCAGGTGCTTCAACGGATATCAAGTGCTCCTTTAAGTGGGCTCTCCTCCACATCAACTTCAACATCACAAAAATACTCCAGTCCTCAAAGGTGTCACCCCAATCGCACTTGCTTCCTCACAGCTCCCAAATCTCCAGCTGCCCATCTGAGTATGAGGTAGAACAGATGGTTGAGTCTGCAGAGCTGTTTACTCATACTATAGCCTGGGAATCAGAGGTCGACTCCAGCGCTTCTGTGAATCCAGACGAGGAAATGATCTGCACTGATGCCCAGAATCTTTATGAGTCGGATCCAGGACCAGACGCAGAAGGTTCTGACCATAATGTAGACCCTCATTCCCAAACTGTAACTCCTGTTGGTGGAGACAAAGAGGAAGACGATGATAAGACTCAAATACCTGATTGGAGCGACAACTTTAGTTTTTTGTCAGGGCAGGAACAGGTTGGCTCTGAGGACGACGGGTGTGATAACGCACAGGGTGATGATGATGAGGTTGGAGATCCCACTTACTGTCAACCCACAGTCAGCCAAGAGATGAGGTCAGCAGAGGAGGTGGAGGAAGATGCTAGTGACGACGAGGTCAGGTTGCGCCTTCCTGGACAGAGACGTAGTACTGGAAGCACGTCAACAACTGCATCCTCAAACACAACTCTGCCTCTCACCACAAGTCGTGGTGGCTCTTCAGGTCGCATGGGTGCTAAGCCTTGCATAGCCTGGGCATTTTTTCAGATCGATAAAGATGACCCAACTCGTGTTATCTGTAACATTTGTCAGCAAAAGCTAAGTAGAGGCCAAAAAATACATAGTTTGAGTACTTCATGCATGAACCGGCACATGGACATGAAGCATAAGTTGCAGTGGGAAGCTCAGTGTGCTACAATGCGGCCTAGCCGGCCGGGCCAACCACCGTCTGCCATATCTTGTGCATCCGCGGCCTCTTCATCCTCTGTGACTGGGGGGACAGCAGTCACACCTGTTTTGGGGCGCAGACCTGCCACCTCTTTACCCGCAACAGCCAGCGTGATTGGCAGGTCATCATTTTCTTTGGAGGTGGTAACACCAGCTGGTGTTGAGCGCTGTCCGACATCGATAGCACCACCTTTGGATCAAGGCAACCTAACATGTCCGCCTGCATCTTCCTCACAGACCGGCAGTTTGCCGGGGACACCCTTATCAACCCCGTCTAAGCACAATAGCCAGCCCTCGGTCCCTCAGATGTGGACAAGTAAAAGACCATTTCCTCCTAGCCATGAGAAAGCTAAGAGGTTGAATTTCACCATCTGCAAGCTCTTGGCTACAGAAATGCTGCCTTTCCGCCTGGTGGACACAGAGGATTTTCGAGACCTTATGTCCGTCGCAGTGCCCAAGTACCAGATGCCCAGTCGGCACTACTTCTCAAAGAAAGGTGTGCCTGCGCTCCACCAGCATGTCGCACACAACATCACCGCTTCTTTGAGAAACTCTGTGTGTGACAGGGTGCATTTCACCACAGACACTTGGACGAGTAGGCATGGACAGGGGCGTTACATGTCGCTGACTGGGCACTGGGTAACTATGGTGACAGCAGGACAAGGGGCTGCTGTCCAAGTCTTGCCGTCCCCACGAGTTGTGCGTCAATCCTCTTTATGTCAAAGTTCCTCCACTGCTTCTGCCTCCTCAACCTCCTCTCGGTCTTCCACCTGCACCCAAAGCCTGTCTGGTCATGCCACAAGCTTTCTAACTGCGCAGAAGGGATCCTGCACACCTCCTTACTATGCTGGCAGTAGGGCTCAACGTCATCAGGCGGTTTTTACATTGAAATGTCTGGGAAATGTGAGTCACACAGCTGAGGAGTTGTGGTCAGCTCTGGAGAACCAATTTCATGAATGGTTGTCTCCACTGGACGGACCTGAAACCAGGGAAGGCCGTGTGCGACAATGCTGCAAACCTGGGTGCGGCCCTTTGCCGGGGCAATGTCACACACGTGCCTTGTATGGCTCACGTGTTGAACCTGGTTGTCCAGCAATTTTTAGCCCACTATCCCAGACTAGATGGCCTTCTGCAGAGGGCACGGTCGCTGTGTGCTCACTTTCGCCGTTCGCATCCCGCAGCTCAGCGACTTACATCTCTACAGAAGTCGTTGGGCCTGCCACTTCACCGGCTAAAATGCGATGTGCCTACCCGGTGGAATTCAACTCTGCACATGTTGCAGCGACTGTGGCAGCACCGACAAGCCCTGGTGCAATACGTTCTGACGTATAGCCTGGGCCAACGAGATCCAGAGGTGGGGCAAATCACGCTGGAGGAGTGGTCTCAGATCAGGGACCTATGCACCCTTCTGCACAGTTTTGAAATGGCGACGAAGATGTTTAGTGCTGACGATGCCATTATCAGCATGACTATTCCGGTGATTTACATGCTGGAGCACATGTTAAACAGAATTCGGAGTCAGGTGGTGGCACAAGAGGAGGTGGAGGAAGTAGAGGAGGAGGAGTTGTATGCGGAAGGGCTAACATCTGCAAGGTCCAGACGGTCGGCAGCACCAAGGCGGCAGGCATGTGAGGGTGGGGGAGATGGTTTTACCAGGGCGCATGGTAGCAGCCAAACTAGTGAGGAAGGTTCAGGAGCCCAGGAAGAAGTGGAGGACGAACTGATGGAAGACTCATCAGATGAGGGAGACCTTGATCACATTTCTGTTGTGCGAGGTTGGGGGGAGAGGACAGAGGAAGGAAGCATGATTGTTACCTCGCCACCAACACAATAGGGACTTGGTGCTCCTGGATGCGCAACACACATGAGTGCCTTCTTGCTGCACTACCTGCAACATGACCCTCGAATTGTGAGAATTAAAAATAATCCTGACTACTGGGTTGCCACACTGTTAGATCCCCGGTACAAAAGTAAATTTGCAGAAATTATTCCTGCCATAGAAAGGGATGCACGCATGCAGGAGTATCAGCAGAGACTGTTGCAGAATCTTACATGTGCTTTTCCACAAAACACCAGTGGTTCACGTAGTGAATCTTACAGTTCTAACTTGCCAACCGTGGTCTGTATGGAGTTGTTCAATAAAGGGCCCAAAATTAAGATAACATAGATGGGAGAGGTCTCTATGAATAGGAATTCCTAAGTATTTGATACCCTGTGAGGGCCAGGCAAAGGGAAAGTTGGACTGGATGGAATCCTATATGGATTTGGGGAGGGAGACATCGAGGGCCTCAGACTTCGCTGCATTGATTTTAAAATTTGACCATGTAACAAAGTGATCTATTTCAGCCATAACAGCATGGATGGATATATGTGATTGAGTGATATATACTAGGACATCATCAGCAAATAGAGAGCACTTGTACTCGGTGCCTCCCACCTCAATCCACCTAATATTGGGGTTATGGCGAATTGATGAGAGCAGGTGCTCCGTCACTAGGATGTATAAGAGAGGGGACAGAGAACATCCCTTCCTTGTCCCATTGGTGATTGTGAAAGGTGATGAAAATGTTCTGACGCGCCCCCTGGGCCTTGGGACACCCGGAGCCGGACCCTTTTTGGTGGATGCTGGTGGTTGTAGTCTCCGTGGCGGCAACCCGGTTCCGTGGCTCAGGGCGGTCAAACCAGTGGCGGAACTATTTATGTGGTTTTGATGTTTAAATGTCCGACTACGCCACCCGTGGATTGCGGTCAGAGTGAACCGCAGCTCCAGGGCAGACCGCTGAGGCTGGTGTTGTGGGTGCAGCAGAGCGTAGCATAACTCCCCACGGGAGGAGTATAGCCTCAGGGCAGTGTATGCGGAGGATGGGGGTGATGGTGCAGGGCAGCAGCAGTAACGACACGGAGTCAGTGATGCAGTCCAGGGCCTTTACTCACAGTTCTTATTATCCAGACCACGTCTGCAGGTAACGGCTGCCCACGTCGTACTGTGCTCACCAGGTGAGGGGCTCAGACAACTCCCAGATAACTTTGGAGTGCTTCACAGGACCCCCTTTGTGTGTCCTTTGTCTGGCCTTTCTTACCAACCCTTCTGTCCGGCTGCCTCGGGCCTCCTCTTGGTAAACTTGGCGCCAGTTTCCCTGACCCTATGTGGTGCCTTCCTAGCGGGTGTAGCGAGGGGCTGCGCCACATAAAATGTCACAGCCTCCTGTTTCTAGCTGAGGGTCGTTTCCTGCCTCCACTAGTTCAGGGACCGGTCTCCCCCTTTGGCCTGACCCCTCCACGCAGGTGGATTCGGGCGTGCGGTGGCGACTCGCCCGTCCGCACCCCTGAGATCCCTTCGTTCCTCGTTCCTGGAGCCTTCTCCGCTCCTCTTCCTTCCTTCTCCCTCTTCCAGGCCTGGGCCTCTGTTACTAGGCCCGCCTCCGGAGCAGAGCTCATGCAGAGCCCCTGCTCCCTGCCACTTCTGCTCAGACTTCTCTGCACTGAACTAAGATGGTGCCCACCTTTTATACTCCCTTCTCAATGCACCCAGGAACTGCTTCCTCCCTGCTCCTGCACTACAGGGTTCCCCTTCCTCAGTGTTCCCTCCCCCCACTCCAGCCAGGGACAGGGACTGTCGTGCCCATCTCAGGGGCATATTGGTCGCCCTGCCCCACGGCAATGTGGTGTAATGCATGCAGGTGTCGGGTCCTGATCCACACTACATCCTTACCTGAGAGTGAGATATCACACCTCTGGGTGAGGTGCAATACCTCTGTAGCAACCGAGCCCTCAAGGTGCTACAGTTCCATTTATCTTCAGCCTAGGTGACGTATTGCGATACAGGGCCGTGATTTTGGCTATAAAAGGGTCCCCTAGACCCCTACCCCAAGCTTTTTAAGAGAATCATATATGGCGTGCCAGGAGACTCTATGGAATGCTTTCTCAGCATCCAACGAGAGTATCTAATTACAAATTTTTAACTGCATCTAGCCCAGGAAATACTTTGTGCCTAGTAGCAGGGTCTGCTAGTCAGCGGATTATCCCGGCTGTTAAGCAAGCTACACCACCTGTAGTTTGGACACTTCATTTTTTCAAAGGAAATGCTTCGGGACCACGGGATACTCAGTGAAGAGCATCAGGAGGCACCCCAAGGCATAGGGGCTCGGACTGGCAGTAGGATGCCTTGCAGTGGACAGCCGAGCTCGATCCTTATAAAAGCTTTTTAACTGCAGCAGCTTTAGTGGACGCTACTGGAGCTGGAATTACGCGGCTGCTGGCATGAGACTTGCC